>NC_057391.1:5228875-5448875 GCF_019320065.1 Cervus canadensis | reverse complement strand
ACTGAATATTTTTCCACTGTCCTATGCTGGCTCTGCAAAGAGAGAAAGTGGCTTCATTTTTCCTCTATCAATTAAAAACACATGACCTCCTTGACAAGGAGAATATCAGCTAGAACTATTGAGTGGGCCAAAAATTTTGTTTGGGTTTTTCTGTATGATGCAATGTAAAGCAAACTATTTGGCTAACCATATGTAAACAAATCAGCTTGCAAATGGAGCAGAGCATGTGCCACCAAGACCAGCGTGTTTCTGGGCCACAAAAAGTCTTAATTGTTGTTTTAATAACTTGTATTTAAACTTTACAATTTTCAATTGTCTTTCAAATAAAATGCCTTTTTGTTAACATACTAAAAACTTCCAAAATCAACTCTCTAATGCCTATGGACACTGGTTTGAAAATCTTTCTTTAAGAGTCCCTTAAAAAATCTGATTCTGATGTACAGAAAATAGATACATCAATAGCACGCTCAAATAAATTGTTTAAAAATTAAAAAAAAAAGAAAAGACACATGCACCCTAATGTTTCTAGGAGCACTATTTACAATAGCCAAGTCGTGGAAGCAATCTAAATGTCTTTTGGCAGATGAATGGATAAGAAGATGTGGTATTTATACATATATAAATATACATATACACATATATACATAAACATATACACATACATATATACATATACATACATATACATATATACATACACACATACATATACATATACACACACAATGTAATATTGCTGCGATGTGTGTTGTGCTCAGTCATGTCTGACTCTTTGCAACCCCATGGACTGTAGCCTACCGGCCTGCTCCGTCCTTGGAATTTTCCAGGTGAGAATACTGAAGTGGGTTGCCACTTCCTACTCCAGGGATCTTCCCAAGCCAAGGATGGAAACTGCATCTCTTTTGTCTCCTTCATTGGCAGGCATATTCTTCACCAATGCACCACCTGGGAAGCCCCAGAGGAATATCACTCAGCCATAAAAAGAATGAAATTTTTCCTTTTGCCATGATATGAATGGACCTATCAGGCCACCCTGGTGGCCCAGTGGTAAAGAATCTGCCTGCCACTGCAGGAGATGCAGGTGTGATTCCTGAATCAGAAAGATTCCCTGGAGAAGTAAATGGCAACCCACTCCAGTATTCTTGCCTGGGAAAACACATGGACAGAGGAGTCTGGCAGGCTACAGCCTATGGGGTCACTAAAGAGTCAGACACAACTTAGCGACTAAAGAATCACAGAGATTATCAGACTAAGTGAAGTAAGCCAGACAGAGAAAGACAAATATCATGTGGCATTGCTTATTATGTAGAATCTAAAAAAAAAAAAATTATATCAATGAACTCTACAAAACAGAAGACCCACAGACATAGAAAACAAACTTAATGTTTACCAAGGGGAAAATGAGCAAGGCAGATAAACTAAGATTTGGGGATTAAGCATATACACATTATTATATATAAAATAGATAATCAATAAGGACCTACTCTAGGCTTCCCTGATGGCTCATGCCGTAAAGAATCTGCCCTTAATGCAGGAGACTTGAGTTTGATCCCTCGGTTGGGAAGATCCCCTGGAGAAGGAAATGGCAACCCACTCTAGTATTCTTTTTTTCCCACTCCAGTATTCTTGCATGGAGAATTCCATGGACAGAGGAGTCTGGTGAGTTACAGTCCATGGGATTGAAAAGAGTCAGACCTGACTGAGTTACTAACACTTTCACTTTCAAGGAACTACTCTATAGCACAGGGAATGCTGCTCAATATTTTGTAATTACCTATAGAGGAAAAAATCTGAAAAAGAATAGACATATATAAAATACTGACTCACTTAGCCATACACCTGAAACTAATACTGCATTGTAAATAAACTATACTTCAATAAAAAATTTTAATTTAGAAATAGGAATAATTATCTTACATCACAGAACTGAGTTAAAGATTAGTGGAACGATGCACATAGCAGCATCTGGCTGGGAGCTAATGCACTGTATGTCTGCAAGAAATGGTGTTATTTCTCTGCTAATGGGGGTTCTATTTAGGGCAGCATTGTTAAATAATATGCTGGGGAGTGAAAAGTAAAGCTCTGATCACAGTTGAAATTGGAGGCAAGTAGACAGAAAATTAGTCTAAGGAAAAGCAGGCTGCAATAAGTCAATTGTATTATTTAGCATACATAAAATGAGGCAGTATGTTCAGGCTCCCCTGGAGGCTCAGACGGTAAAGAATCCACCTGCAGTGCAGGAGACCTGGGTTCGATGCCTGGGTCGGGAAGATCCCCTGGAGGAGGGCATGGCAACCTACTCCAGGATTCCTGCCTGGAGAATCCCATGGACACAGGCTCCTCTGTCCGTGGGGTCGTAAAGGGCTGGACACAACTGAGCGAGGGAACGCAACGCAGCACGCAGGCACCGTGTCACCCAAGGAGCACGCGGGCAACTTGCTCACTAGCTAAGAACCTGTTTGTCTGCCAATGCCGAGTTCTGCTCAAATCTTTTTAAGTGTGAGTGGCTTCTGAGCTTGAGGAGCAATTGCAAATTCTTAATTGGTCCCAGAATTTCGATGAGTGCCTTTGAACAGCCCAGTTTTTTGCTTTTTTGAATCTTAACAAAACCCAGCCTCCCAGAAAGAGTTGTGCGTGCGGTTAGTCTCCGGGAACAGGAAGGATGACAGTTTTACGTGTCTGCAGTGCTCTGGGTGCGCCCTTTCATGCGGGGCTGACTCAACCTCCCTGCATCTGTTTTTCCCCCTCTGGCCACCCGGCTTCATTAATAGGCTCCTAGATGGCCAACAGAAGGAAATACAGAACTCTTTTTATTTCCTGGGTTTTATATGAGGCATATCATTTCAAGAGAATCTGCCGTGCCCTGGGCTAGTTCTTAGGAAGTAAGCAAAACAAATTTTTCAGTCCAGCCTGTCTTTCACAGGAGAATGGGAATTCAGAGAGCAAACTGAGAAATACAGTGGTATGGGGATTGGACACTGGAGTCTTACTTTAAATCACTCTGCACCCAAGGACCCAAGGTAAACATGGAAGGGGGTCTGGTCTAAAAAGTTCCTGATGGCCAACTACAGACTCTGCTCTAGCCCACTGCAGCAGAGCAGAGTTTATTACAGAGCATTGGTGGTTTATAGAAAACACAGTAGGACATGTCCAACTAGTCACTAAACTTGCTTTATTTATTTAACTTAGCTTTTTGTACACACAAGCAGGCTTCCTTTCAACCCCCCAGGTGGATAGGTGTGGCCAGGTAACTAAGTACTAGCCAATGGTATGTGACAGTCACCAGCTGCTCCTCTCTTGGACCTGGACCATATGGACCACCTACGTGCAAACCTCCAGGATCCTCACCTTCATCTCCTCAGGGCAGACAACCTGATAAATGTAGAGGCCACACGTCGAGGATGGAACAAGCCAGGGCTCCTAAATAACTGCTTAGAAGGAAAGCTACTCGCTGATCAGTGATGTAAGGAGGATCATTCCTGGTTTTAAATGAATTTTTGTATTTTATTATGATTATAGATATGCATAGAGTTGGAAGGACTAATACAAAGAGATTCCCATGTATCCTTTACTCAATTTTCCCCAGTGACATCTTGCAAAACCGTAGTACTATATCACAACTAGGACCAACATTGATAGCGTTCACCAAACTTTGGATGTAAGAGGCAAGTAGACTTCTCTTGTATTAAGCCATTGAGACACTTGAAGGGTTATCTGTTACAGTAGCAAGCTTTACTGAGACTGGCACTTTGAATTTCTAGAAGGCACAGGGAGGCCTATCTAGACACTGCAGAGCTGGGCACAAGTAGCTAGGGGATAGGCCCCCTTGTCTTAATCGTTCAAGCTGCTGTAACAAAACACTAGGAACACCTTAGAAACAACAGGGATTTATTTCTCAGGGTTCTGGGGGCTGGAAATCTGAGATCAAGGTGCCAGTATGGTAGGAAGAGGCCCTCCTTCTGGGTTGTAGATTTTCCATGAACCCTCACATGGCAAACGGGGGAGGGAGCTCCGTGGAGCCTCTTTTATAAGAGCACAAGCCTACTCACGAGGGCCCCACCCTCATGACCTAATCACCTCTCAAAGGCCCCGTTGTGTGAATTTGAGGATGGGGGCGGGGGGGCGGGGTGGGGGAGAGTAAGATTTTAATATATGAATTTGAGGGAACAAAAACATTCAGACCATAGCACCAGTCATACTGTGAGATAATTCTAAAGGAAATCCCATTGCAGTATCTGATGCTGTTTAGGTATAATGAGACTTGACCAAACCCTCTACCGTCACTTCCCCAATAGAGCCTAACTCCCCTGCCATCAAGCTTGCCCCAAAATTTGCTCTGCCTGGGTGCCATGATGCTTACTTCCATCTTCCGATACTTGCCTCAGTGAACCTTCTTGGTGGACCCAGATTACTGCAAGGGGAAAATGTAGTTAAGAGTTTTCCTGCCTCCATAATACAGAAAGGTGTGCCAGAGTGGAGCTGGATGAATCAGTCTATGGAATCTGCCACATAGTGAAGCTGGATCCAGAAGATGTGGACTTAGTTGGGTGACTGAATGGTTAAGGTTTCAAGTTGAGAGCTGATCATCACAATAATCTGACATGGGGGTCAACTGCTCAAGGCTCTCTCTCTCTCTCCTACCTGGTCTATATCTTTCAAGTTCAAGTTAGAAACTGACCAGTCTTCCTTCTTACTTTGAGGCTGTAGATATTTTCATTCTTCTTTCCCGATCTTTGAGACAGTCTCTATCTTTAAGGTGAATATGAGCCCAGTTCATTATGGGATTTAAATGGTAAAACTCTTGAGGCAATTGCATTTCCCTTGGTTCCATGTTCTTCCTACACTTTTTGAATTTCCTTCATGGTCACCGTACAGAAAGCAGCATGTTTAGAGTTATGGTCAGGAGGTGGCAGGGAGATTTCCATTTTTAGGCAACTTTTTCCTCTCTGTATTCTCACCTTTAAGGGAACAGCAGGCCTCAAACTCTCTCAGCAAAGTAAGACAGCAATCACTCTGCTTTATGACTAAATGCATGGGCTTTGGAGCCAGATTAGCTGAGTTCAAAATTTGTCCCTGACAATTTATACCTGCTTGAACTTGAGTACTTTTTCAACCTTTATGGATTTCAGCTTTCTCTGTAAAATGGAGCTAATGGCAATGTCTCCTTATATAGTAGTGATGAAGAGCAAATTAGTTAATTCATGTAGAAGTCTTAGACAGAACCCACACATTTTAAGTGACCCATGGATGGTGACTGCCAGGAAGATGATTTCACGAAACAAATCTAACTGTGCTGCTACCCTATTTTAAAATGTATTTTTCTAGTAATATCATGCTTTATTAAATCTGTCTTTCCTCCCTCAGAAAGGGGTGATTTCACAAAGCTTTCTGCATTGTGAAATATGGTTTTAATTTTTTGGCTTGTTTTTATCCCTTCCCCAGAACACCTTTCTGATTTTATGCTAAGGACCAATGGCAAACATAATTAGAAATGCTGATATGCAAGCTGTAGGAGACTTTTGAGGAATAAATCTATTCCCTAGAGGGGAGCTACGGAGAAGCAGATGTATTTGAGGCCACATTGTCAAGCTGTTACAGTTTGGAGAGAACATAAGAAGGTCAAAGGAGGAAAGAAAATGTGGGAAGATGCTCAGAGTGAATGGGTGGAAAGGGGAGCAAAGAGCACATCCTCAGTGGAAACCAGCTGTGAGTTCAAAGCTCTGCCCCTGGTCTGTGCTCTGGATGTGCTGACCTCAATGCACCAGGTTGGTGCCCAGGCGCTTCTGGTGCTGAGAAACTAAGCCAAACCAAGTGCATCAGCAGAGCCAAATGCATCACGTAAGGGGCTTAGAGGGCTTCCCTCCTAGCTCAGTGGGTAAAGAATCTGCCTGCAATGCAGGATACCCAGGTTCAATTCCTGGGTCAGGAAGATCCCTGGAGAAGGAAACGGCAACCCACTCCAGTGTTCTTGCCTGGAGAATCCCATGGACAGAGGAGACTAGAAGTATATAGTCCATGGGGTCGCAAAAGTCAGACATGACTTAGCGACTATGTCACTAGTCAGTCAGTTTCAGTTCAGTCACTCAGTCGTGTCTGACTCTTTGAGACCCCATGAATCACAGCACGCCAGGCTTCCCTGTCCATCACAAACTCCCGGAGTCTACCCAAACCCATGTCCATTGAGTTGGTGATGCCATCCAACCATCTCATCCTCTGTCATCCCCTTCTCCTCCCACCGTCAGTCTTTCCCAGCATCAGGGTCTTTTCCAAGGAGTCAGTTCTTTTCATCAGGTGGCCAAAGTATTGGAGTTTCAGCTTCAGCATCAGTCCTTCCAATGAACACCCAGGACTGATCTCCTTTAGGATGGACTGGATGGATCTCCTTGCAGTCCAAGGGACTCTCAAGAGTCTTCTCCAACACCAAAGTTCAAAAGCATCAATTCTTTGGCACTCAGCTTTCTTTATGGTCCAACTCTCACAAGGGACTTAGAATTCTGCAAACTTGGGCTCAAATCTTGGCTCAGTCAACTTGCAAAAGAGAGTGACTGAGATGGATTCCCTCCATGGATCCTCCGTTCCCTTCAGCTGTAAAATCAGAATCAGAGCATCTCTCTCTTCAGGCTGTTTTGAGCATTCACTGACATAATAGGAATGAAAGCCCTAGCAGAGTATCTGGTATGTAATAGGTTCTCTAAGAATGTTGAGCAAATTGGAATGTGTACTTTATATTCTCAAAGAAAAGGAATTCTATTGAAAAGAAAATTGCTCTTCAAAAGTCTTGCCTATGGCAGTAATGGTGTGAGGTGGGGGGTTGGGGGAGGCAAAAGACAAAAAAAAAAAAAGAAAACCTCTAAATAGTTTCATCTCCAGCTTTTGAATCTTCAAAAGCGAACTCTAATTTGGCTCCTTTCAGCCCTTCTGAGGACTGAAAGCCTTTGCAGATAGACAGAGCCAAGGATGCCCGGCCTCTTCCATTGTAGACGCTGATTTATCATTCATTGCAGGAGCAGACATCTGCTCTGAGCGTTCTTTGAGGGCATGACAGAAAGGCGTCTCCTCTGAATTGAGCAGATTCTGCAGCCATTCAGATCTCTAACAGGAAACGACTACAAGGTGGCCTAGTGTCAGCAGGAGCCTGGCTGCCTACCCACCGCTGGGCTGGGACCCTGGTGGGGACAGAGGCCTGGATGTCACGCAAGAATCTTAGTCCCCTCCTCCCCCAGCACTGTGCTTCTGCCTGAGGACTGGAGCATGCCATGTCGTTCCTTACTAACTTCGTTATGATTATGGATTACGACTGGTGATGGACAGGGAAGACTGGCGTGTTGCAGTCCATAGCGTTGCAAAGAGTCCGACACGACTGAGCGACTGAACTGAACTGAACTGATGGATTCTGAGTTGTGTCTTCCTAAATTTGTATGTTAAAATCCTAACCACACCCCCCCCACCCAGAGCCCCAGAATGTGATTCTATTTGGAAATAATACCCTTTAAGTGGTAATTAAATTAAAATGAAGTCTTTGGCTGGGGGGCAGGGGGTGGGGGTGGTCCAGTCTGGCTGGTGTCCTTATGAAAGGTTGTTGCTGAACCACACAAAGACGCTGGGACTCTTGGCCTCTGGAAGAATTCAGTCAGGGGCCAGAGACGAGGCTTGATCACTCAGAGCTTTGTGTAATAAAGTTTTAATTATTAAAGTATAAAGGAGATAGAGAAAGCTTCTGAAATAGGCAGAAACAGTACCCCTTGCTAGCGTTAGCAATGGAGTTATATACTCTCAAATTAGTTATTACAGTGAATCAAAAGAATGTCTGGAGGTTGTAAAGACCTCACTAGACCTACTCCCATAATTTACACCTTAAGATAACAGGATTAGCCAGAAGGTTTTTTCCAGAGACTGTCCTCAAGCAGGATACATTATTGTTATATAATCCTAAGGAATGTAGAGGGGAAAAAAAAGTTTGTCCTTTCTTCCTCCTTGAGAATTCCAGACCCCTCTCTCCTTGGGGACCCCTAGACTTCTTATCAACCTGCCTAGGAATTGACTCTCTCACTTGTAAGGAGAGTAGGACCCAGGGAAGACAGGTGAGAACACAGGAGGAGAAGGCCATCTGCCAGCCCAGGTCCTCAGAAGGAGCAACCCTGCTGACACCTTGATCTTGGACTTCCAGCCTCCGCAATTGTGAGAAAATAGATTTTTGTTGTTTAAGCCGCGCCGGTTGCAGTGCTTCGTTAAAGCAGCTCTAGCAGATAATAAAATTACCCGGTCTTAAAGTGCAGGTGACCGGCACCCACACCCCTTTTCCCCACGACTTTGAAGAGGTCATGGACGAAAAATGCGTGTGGGAGTCTTGCAAGAACTGGGATCTGGGATTGTACTATGAGCAGCTACCATTTTACAGAGCTCTTTCCACAGGCTCCTCCCCACCCCCTGCCCCATGCACGGCCTTCCCCGTGCTGTCCATTCTCACCTGCAGATGGTGGTACTCCCTCGCTGTTCCCAATGCACTGATGAGAAGACTGAGGCTCAGAAGAGAGCTGGGTTTTGCACTGAGGGCTGCCTAGCTCCAGGCCCAGGCATACTGATCCTTAGGCTACTGGCAGGGTGCAAGGTGGGGATAGAAAGGGAGCTTTGACATATGTTTCCTCTGCTTCATCATTACTGCCTGCTGGGGCTTCCTTGCCTTGATTCTGTGACCCTCTGTTATCTCCACTTATCTCAAAGAGTGGGCAGTTTTCCATAGCAGTTTAATTCACTTTAATTAATTTATTTATTTTTTCACTTTAATTTAGAAAATGAATGTGTGTGGTTGTTTGTGTGTGTGTGTGTGAGGAGGCATGTTTCAGTAGTGGAAGAAGGAAGCATTGTCATGAGGTCAAATACAATCGTAAGGAATCAAATCACAGGATTTGGGAATCCAGGCCCAGTGGGAATATCTGGCTCCCCTGACCCTGTGATGTTGCAGTGCCATTAGTAACCCAAGCACAGAATTTCCTAAAACACTGAAAGCCTGCTTCATGACTTCATTCTACTTCCTCCAGGGAGATGGGACCTTCCCTGAGGGAAAGAACCGAGGCCTCAATTCAATGGCCCCAGAGCACTCAGCACTGGTTAAACCATCCAACCCCTTCTTTTTTTTTTTTTTTTTTCCAATTTCTCCTTTATTTATTTATTTATTTTTTTTCAGTGGGTTTTGTCATACATTGATATGAATCAGCCAGATCGGGATGGGGAATATGTGTAAACCATCCAACCCCTTCTTCTCACCTTCACCTGCTCTTTGTTGTGGTCATGATACCACCTCTCACCCCTCGCCCCTGCACACACTTACCTCAGGGCTGGGGCACCCAATACGCTGTTTGCAGCTGCATCGTGAGGACAGAACAGCCGGGAAGCCGTCTCCTGAAACAGGCACAAACCTCCACGGAAGTGCAAAGTGGGGAATATTTTGCTCTGCTTTTAAGAATCTGAGAACATATTGCAATGAGGGTTTTTTGAGCTGGGTCTTGAGAGGTGGATAGGAGTTTGCCAGTAAGGAGCATGGTGGGATAGGCCCTTGAAAGCAGAGGGCATGATGGAGCTGGTTAGACACAGAGCAGGTAGGGGAGAGGGGGCTAGAAACAGAGGCAGAAAGCAACAAAGCTTGTGAGCTTTTTAATGAGGTTGGATATTTTCTGGAAGGCATTTTAAAAAATGGAGACAAGTTCGATTAAATTTATGCTTTAGAAAGACATCTGTGGCTTCCAAAGGGCAGACAAGACAAATCAGAGAGACAGGAGGTGGATTTAAGTACTAAACTTCAATGTGAGTCTTCATTGTGTAAGAAGCAAGTGTAGAACTTTTCAATTTTTTCTTGTTGAATGTGATCAAATTTTAACTTTTAAGAGTTTTCTTGGGGGTGGAGGCATGTCATTGCACAGCTAGTCACCCAAATTGCCCCTGACATCCCAGTCCTGGGCACAAAGGCAATCAGTGGGCAGCTCTCCATGCACCCCACCATTGTCACTCTCTAGATAAAGTTTCCTATTTTTCCTTGCTAACCCTCAACTCCCCACCCCCATTCCATCCCACCAGGTCTATCATCCTACTTCAAATCACACCCTATCTCATTAGGAATTAACGTGTTCAGCAAAACAGCTTCTCACCCAGCCTCCCTGCTGGCCTTGCCCCTCCAACCTTCACCCTGCTCTGGAAAACAGGGAAAAGTTCTGAGAAGCTAAACTTGGTGAGATGTGGGACTCTGCCTATTTGATTTACTATTGTGTCCCCAGCAGTAAGAATTGTGCCTGGCATAGAGCAGAAAATCAATATTCCCTGTGTGCATAAATTATCAGATTAAAACAACCAACTAATCATTTGTACTTGTGCTTAATTTGTTGGCTATTTAGGTGCCTAACATCCTTGCAGAGTGAATCATGAGACCATTCCTAGATTTATGAATGCAGCTGACACATACAAACTTCTCCATAACGTGCATGATGTGAGTTGACCTCCCGGGCCCTACAAAGAACTACTGCATTCACAACAGTGACTAGTACACAACAAAAGTAGTTTCAGATTTCAACTGCTGAGCCAGGGATTGAGATTACATGCTCAGTGATCTCAAACGTCATTTCCAAGAAACAGGAGGGTCTGCTCTGTTTCTATATCATGAAATTCTCCAGGGGATAAATGACAATTTCAGCAAGAACTAGCATGTATTGAATATTTACTATGCACCAGGTGATGCCTGAAAAGTGTCTGTTACATTAAAAAAAAACATAACAATCTAGGGACTTTACCAGGAGTCCCGTGGTTAAGACTCTGCCTTCCAATGCAGGGGGTGTGAGTTCAATGCCTGGTTGGAAAAACTAAGGTCCCACATGCTTTGGGGGTGCAGCAAACATTTAAAAAAGGGAATCTGCACATCTGACCACATTTAATCCTGACATGGTAGAGGCAGGTGCTAGTGTCGTCCTTTCAGGTGAGAAAACGGAGGCTCGGAGAGACCTGACTTGCTCAAGGTCACAGAGCTAGTAAGTGGCCACGCCGGGATCCCACCCGACACTGATCTGACCTGGGCCCTGCCCTTGCCACTCTGTCCTGCTGACATCACGGGATGCCCCGCTTGTATCTGCTTTGATGCCTTTATCACCCAGGGCTTGGCTGATGCCCCAGTTCCCTACCACGTCAAGAAGAGGCTGCTGAAATCTCTTTGGGGGATAAATGCAAAACCTCCCAGTGGGCAAGAGGTTTTCCTGTCTTGAAGGAGACACAAGTAATTATGAGCAATGTAGTCTTTTAAAATATAGCCTAAATAGAGAGCTGAAGAGGGGACTTCTGAAGCCAGTACCATCAGGATTTCTCCAGTTGGTTGAAAGGCTGCTTGTCTAGGGTGATTTGGATTTGGTTTGCTGTGAGGATGGAGCTGTCAGACAGATTTGCAGGGCTGTGTTCACCTCAGTATTTCTTCACATGGCATCACATGCCTCACACTGCTTCGTGATTATCTTCTTTTCCTGCCTCTCCTACTGAAACATGAGTTCTTCAAGGGTAACAGAAAATTCCATTTTGGTCCAGTGCAGAGGGCACACACAGAATCAAGGTTTGGTGCTCTAGTGCCAGATGAGCAAGGTTCCAGGTCCAACTTTTCTGCTTGTGAGCTGTGTGAGCTTGAACACATTACTTAACCTCTCTATGCCTCTATCCCTCCATCTTTAAAGAGAGGATGTGATGATCCCTTCTTCATGGTGTCTTCCTGAGAATTAACATGAAAAGTTTTAGGAGAATGTCTGGCAAAGAGGAAAGTACTCAGTATATGTTAGCTACTACATCATCCTTGTTGCCCATTGCTTCTAAGGCCTGGATCAAGCCTCACCTGAAGCTAGCCCATTTTCTGGACTTTTTCAATCACATGAGCTGACAGATTACCTTCTTTACCTAATCACATCGAGTCTTTTGTTGCTATTTCCTCAGCCAAAACCATCTGAAACATGCTGACTGGAAATGGAAGGCAATTGACACAGTGTTCTGGGTTCTTCTTGGGCCGAGACTGAAGGGTTGAGCCCATCTCCAGCTTCCGTTGGTGGAGCCAGAGGAGGAGGGCTGTACGGCTGGGTGGACCGCAGGGAGATGGCACTCCGCCACAATCACCGGGTCTTTACCAGATACTGGTCTTTCCTGCCACGCAGCCCCCCAACCCGACCAGAAGCTTGTCTCATTCCCACAGTGCCCACAGGGGAAGCCAGCAGGCACACAGCCCTGCAATCTTCAGGCATCCTAGGTTCCTCTCCTGGATCCTCAGAGTGACGGCTTATTGATGGACCCTGGACAAAGTAGACCATGAACCTATTTCTGCCAGGTATGCTAAGTAAGCCTCTTTAGGGTGGTTTCTCCAATCTGTAGACTTTCTTGAATTCAGATCTTCTCAACATAATTTTTGACTCTGCTAAATCCAAACACTCTCCCCAATGGTTCAGAATTTTGGGGTCCATCAGAGAGAAGGGAGACTGGCTATGGGGTTGTTTGAGATGTTTGGACTCATCAGTGTCTCTGACTGGTAACTTACAAGCCTCCAGGGAGAATTTCCCAAAGTACCTGGTGGTACAACCTTAACCAGATATAAGCCCAAAGGATGGTTTTCAGGCAGCAGTGACGGGAGGGGGCGGTCAGGGAACTGTTTTCCACCTGCAACCTCAAGAAAGGAACCACTGGAAGTAACACAGACTTTCATAGAAAAGATACCCCATGTTTTCCACCTGCAACCTCAAGAAAGGAACCACTGGAAGTAACACAGACTTTCATAGAAAAGATACCCCAAGAAGGCTCCCTACAGTAACAACCCCAAACTTTCAGGCCAGAGCTGTGACTGTGAAAGAAGATAGTGCCCTAGCCAGCTCTAGCTCCCTTGGGAGTGGCCCTTGGTGAGTCTCCCCAGAAGAGCCCTGGTAGCCCCCCGCATACCCAAAGCAGCCGGGAAGAGTTGAGTTCTTGACAGCTTTTTTCCCCCCTCACAAGATAATAAGGTAGGTCACATTTCAGATTTAACCCACTTGACATTTTAATGTTCTTCTAATGTGCTTTTTGATGTGTGCAGATGAGGTGCAGTGTGGGTACAAGTTGCTATTTATATAGTCCTGGCAAGCAGACTCCATCACTACCTGCTCCTCCCTTCACTTGGGTGCCTTTAACTTTGTCAGAACTCCAAGTTTTCAACCCACTGATAGTTTCTTCTTCCCAAAGTTTTAAAGGAGAACAAGATAAGGATGACCCCCTCCCCCTGATTTTTTTTCCCCTAATGGCAAGAAGACAGTATAGTTAATATTATTAAAATTCCTGAATTTTGAGCAAAAAATGCCTGGTGCTAAACACCTATTTCTTAGAGCTGACTTCAAAGTCAGTAAAATAGTGGCTACAGTGTTCTTAACATAGAGGCTGACCCAGGGCCAAGCTCTAGAAAAGTCAGTCATTACCTTTACTTGCTAATGTCATTGTCACCATCGTGATCATCCCTGTTGTGATCATGTCTTCATGGCTAACCCCCCCACCCTCATCATCACTGTTATCACCAGCACCATCATCAATGTCCCCACCATCGTTTCACATCGTGTTCATCATGGTCACTTTCCTGATTGCTTCCCTGACTCCTCTTACTGTCCTCGTGGGCAAGTCACTTTCTCTCTGCAGGCCTCATTTTCCTTTTTGCACAGCTGAACAATAGGTGCTATCTCTGAGGGCCACAGGGAGCAGTAAGTTAGGCAGACTGAGCCCTCAGTAACATTTGGGCCTCCTCAGTGCCCCTCAGTCACAGCTCAGCCGGCACTTCCTATATAGGCTTTGTTTGTTCTTCTCTCTCAGTCTTTGCATTTATCAATTCTCTCGAGGCCCGGAGCCCTGGAGTCCTGGAGCCCTGGGGTCCTGGGACCTTCTGTCTCCAGAGTCCTGCACTAGCCTGGTGAGAATCCTGGTTGACGCTCAAGGAGCTTACCAGCTGGGAATCCAATTCTCATCACTATGTGGTTGCGAGCAATTTTCCTCATCTACAAAGTAAGACCATTGCATGAGGTGGGTAGTTCTTAAAATGGTCCAAGACCACCAGTGTGAGGAACACCTGATGGTCTTTAGACAATGTGCTTGTTAGGAATGTGTGCTCCTGAGGTCCCACCTTACCACTGACTAGATCACTCTAGTGAGGCTTCCCCTGGGACAAAACTGCAAAACTCTCCCCGGAATCATAGTGAAGGACTGAAATAAAGCATCTGTATCTCAGAAAATAAAATAAATTTGCATTTTGAAACTGGACTTGTACTTTAATCAGTGAATATAGTGATAGTTTAAAGAGACGTGCAAAGTCTAATTCTGCTTCCTGTAATATTTCCTTGGCAAATCTGACATATCTACACAGACAGATATATCAATAGATAGATAAATAGATCATTTTAATACTACTTTTTATTCATAAACACTTACCACTAGCCACATGCTATGCTTTTTTAATATATTTTATTCCATTTAATCTTCTATAATTGTATAAGATAGGTGTTACTATTATCATTATTTTAGAGAAGGAGAAACTGGAGCTCACCAAGATTAAATAGTTGACCCAAAGACACACAGGTACTATGAGTCAAGGTTAGTAATCCTTGTCCTAAACTCTAGGCAATCTTGCTCATATTTGGTTAACTGACCCTATGCAGGTAGAGGTGAGCAGACCAAGTGAAAATGACCGAAGGCAACAGATGGTGAAATCCAGCAGGACTCTGTGGAGTTCCTGGGTACAAAAGACTTTCTGTGTCCCCCAATTCTTGATCATAGGAAATAGATATCATTCAACCTCCATGATGGGTGGGGCCATGCTCACTAAATCTAATACAATTTTCTGTTGGTGGGCAGCGCTGTGTTCCCTCCCTGTTATTTGACCTAGGGCCAAACTACAGTGGAGGTAATGAAGATAATGGCGACCTCCTTCAAACGGTCCTATGCACTACTACACTCAGTGCCCCCAACCTTGCAGCAGGCCACCGCTGACCCACGCCTCCACTGGAGACTCCTGGACACTCACGGGCTAGTCTGAGTCGGTCTCTTGTGGGTTCACTGCTCCTTTCTCCTGGGTCCTGGTGTGCACAGGTTTTGTTTGTGCCCTCCAAGAGTCTGTTTCCCGGGTCCTGTGTAAGTTCTGGCAGCTCGATGGTGGGGTTAATGGCGACCTCATCCAGGGGGCTTATGCCATAACCAGATCTGCTGCACCTAGAGTCACTGCCCCTGCAGCAGTCCATTGCTGACCCGTACCTCTGTACCTTATCCCATATCTTCTCCATCAGAGGGCCAACAGAATGAAAATCACACTCACAAAAAACTAAGCAAACTGATTGCATGGACCACAGCCTTGTCTAACTCAATGAAACTATGAGCCATGCCATGAAGGACCACCCAAGAGAACCAGGTCATGGTGGAGAGTTCTGACAAAGTGTGGCCCACTGGAGAAGGGAATGGCAAACCATTTCAATACTCTTGCCTTGAGAACCCCATGAACAGTATGAAAAGGCAAAAAGATAGGACACTGAAAGATGAACTCCCCAGGTTGATAGGTGCCCAAAATGTTACTGGAGATCACTGGAGAAATAACTCCAGAAAGAATGAAGAGATAGAGCCAAAACAAGAAGAACACCTAGTTGTGGATGTGAGTGGTGAAGGAAGTAAAGTCCGATACTGTAAAGAGCACTATTGCATAGGAACCTGGAATGTTAGTTCCATAAAACAAGGCAAATTCAGTTTAGTTCAGTTCAGTCACTTAGTCGTTTCTGAATTTTTGCGACCCCATGGACTGCAGCACGCCAGACCTCCCTGTCCATCACCAACTCCCAGAGTTTACTCAAACTCATTTCCATTGAGTCGGTGATGTCATCCAACCATCTCATCCTCTGTCGTCTCCTTCTCCTCCCACCTTCAATCTTTCCCAGCATCAGGGTCTTTTCCAATGAGTCAGCTCTTCACATCAGTTGGCCAAAGTACTGGAGTTTCAGCTTCAGCATCAGTCCTTCCAATGAACACCCAGGACTGATCTCCTTTATGATGGACTGGTTGGATCTCCTTGCTGCCCAAGGGACTCTCAAGAGTCTTCTCCAACACTACAGTTCAAAAGAATCAATTCTTTGGCACTCAGCTTTCTTTATAGTCCAACTCTCACATCCATACATGACTACTGGAAAAACCATAGCTTTCACTAGACGGACCTTTGTTGGTAAAGTAATGTTTCTGCTTTTTAATATGCTGTCTAGGTTGGTCATAACTTTCCTCACAAGGAGTAAGCATCTTTGAATTTCACTGCAGTCACCATCTGCAGTGATTTTGGAGCCCCCCAAAATAAAGTCAGCCACTGTTTCCAATGTTTCCCCATCTATTTGCCATGAAGTGATGGGACCAGATGCCATGATCTTAGTTTCCTGAATGTTGAGCTTTAAGCCAATGTTTTCACTCTCCTCTTTCACTTTCATCAAGAGGCTTTTTAGTTCCTCTTCACTTTCTGCCAGAAGGGTGGTGTCATCTGTGTATCTGAGCTTATTCATATTTCTCCCAGCAATCTTGATTCCAGCTTCGTCTTCATCTAGCCCAGCGTTTCTCATGATGTTCTCTGCATATAAGTTAAATAAGCAGGGTGACAATATATAGCCTTGACATACTCCTTTTCCTATTTGGAACCAGTCTGTTCCATGTCCAGTTCTAACTGTTCCTTCCTGACCAGCATACAGATTTCTCAAGAGGCAGGTCAGGTGGTCTGGTATTCCCATCTCTTTCAGAATTTTCCACAGTTTATTGTGATCCACACAGTCAAAGGCTTTGGCATAGTTAGTAAAGCAGAAATAGATGTTTTTCTGAAACTCTTTTGCTTTTTTGATGATCCAGCGGATGTTGGCAATTTCATCTCTGGTTCCTCTGCCTTTTCTAAAACCAGCTTGAACATCTGGAAATTCACAGTTCACATACTGTTGAAGTTTGGCTGGAGAATTTTGAGCATTACTTTGTTAGCGTGTGAGATGTGTGAGATGTGCATTTGTGTGGTAGTTTGAGCATTCTTTGGCATTGCCTTTCTTTGGGATTGGAAGGAAAACTGACCTTTTCCAGTCCTGTGGCCACTGCTGAGTTTTCCAAATTTGCTGGCATATTGAGTGCAGTACTTTCACAGCATCATCTTTCAGGATTTGAAATAGCTCAACTGGAATTCCATCACCTCCACTAGCTTTGCTCATAATGATGCTCAGGCCCACTTGACTTCACATTCCAGGATGTCTGGCTCTACATGAATAATCACACCATTGTGATTATCTGGGTCATGAAGATACTCTTTGTACAGTTCTCCTATATATTCTTGCCATCCCTCCTTAATATCTTCTGCTTCTGTTAAGTCCATACCATTTCTGTCCTTTATTGAGCCCATCTTTGCATGAAATGTTCCCTTGGTATCTCTAATTTTCTTGAGGAGATCTCTAGTCTTTCCCATTCCCACTGTTTTCCTGTATTTCTTTGCATTGATCTCTGAGGAAGGCTTTCTTATCTCTCTTGGCTATTCTTTGGAACTCTGCATTCAAATGGGAATATCTTTCCTTTTCTCCTTTGCTTTTCATTTCTCTTTGTTTCACAGCTATTTGTAAGGCCTCCTCAGACAGCCATTTTGCTTTTTTGCATTTCTTTTCCTTGGGGATGGTCTTGATCCTTGTCTCCTATACAATGTCATGAACTGCTGTCCATAGTTCATCAGGCTCTCTGTCTATCAGATCTAGTCCCTTAAATCTATTTCTCACTTCCACTGTATAATCAAAACGGGATTTGATTTAGGGCATACCTGAATGGCCTAGTGGTTTTCCCTACTTGCTTCAATTTAAGTCTGAATTTGGCAATAAGGAGTTCATGATCTGAGCCACAGTCAGCTCCCAGTCTTGTTTTTGCTGACTTAACAGAGATTCTCCATCTTTGGCTGCCAAGAATATAATCAGTCTGATTTCGTTGTTGACCATCTGGTGATGTCCATGTGTAGAGTCTTCTCTTGTGTTGTTGGAAGAGGGTGTTGGCTATGACCAGTGCATTCTCTTGGCAAAACTCTATTAGCCTTTGCCCTGCTTCATTCTGTACCCTAAAGTCAAATTTGCCAGTTACTCCAGGTGTTTCTTGACTTCCTACTTTTACATTCCAGTCCCCTATAATGAAAAGGACATCTTTTTTGGGTGTTAGTTCTAAAAAGGTCTTGTACGTCTTCATAGAACTGTTCAACTTCAGTTTCTTCAGCATTACTGGTTGGGGCATAGGCTTGGATTACCATGATATTGAATGGTTTGCCTTGGAAATGAACAGAGATCACTCTGTTGTTTTTGAGACTGCACCCAAGTACTGCATTTTTGACTCTTTTTCTGACTATGATGGTTATTCCATTTCTTCTAAGGGATTCCTGCCCACAGTAGTAGATATAATGGTCATCTGAGTTAAATTCACCCATTCCAGTCCATTTTAGTTAGCTGATTCCTAGAATGTCGACATTCACTCTTGCCATCTCCTGTTTGACCACTTCCAATTTGCCTTGATTCATGGACCTAACATTCCAGGTTCCTATGCAATATTGCTCTTTATAGCATTGGTCCTTGCATCTATCACCAGTCACATCCACAACTGGGTGTTGTTTTTGCTTTGGCTCCATTCCTTCATTCTTTCTGGAGTCATTTCTCCACTGATCTCCAGCAGCATATTGGGCATCTACCAACCTGGGGAGTTCCTCTTTCAGTATCCTATCATTTTGCCTTTTCATACTGTTCATGGGGTTCTCAAGACAAGAATACTGACATGGTTTGCCATTCCCTTCTCCAGTGGACCACATTCTGTCAAACCTCTCCACCATGACCCATCCATGTTGGGTGGCCCCACATGGCATGCCTTAGTTTCATTGAGTTAGCCACCTAAGCTAGTCCCTCTGGAAAAGGAAATGGCAACCCACTGCAGTATTCTTGCCTGGAGAATCCCATGGACAGAGGAGCCTGGCAGGCTACCATCCACAGGGTCACAAGAGTTGGACATGACTTACTGACTAAACCACCACCCACTAACTTTGCCACCAGCCAGTCAGAAGGGTGTTGATGAGCTGATCACCCCCTCTTTGAACCATTGCGATAAAAATCCTCACTACTGTCTCCAGGTCAGGACATAGTTTTGAGAGTCTGATCTGGTTGTGACCCCCTCTGTCTGGCAAACTAATAAGGCAATTCTTTTCTACTTCACCCAAAACTCTGTCTCTGAGATGCAATTCAGTGTCACGGGTACAGAGACTAGATTTGTCTTCCATGGGAGGGAAAATGGGAGTGGGGAACTTTCATCTTAATGAACAGAGGCCAATAGAGAAGTGATTTTCTAGACGAGATTTGTCACCATTAAGTGGACCAACTGCTCATGTCTCTCTTCCTTTCAGCTCAGGGCTGTCAACACAGCCACTCAGCCAGGGGCCAGCCCCAGAATCAGGCAGACCCCGCTTCAAGTCCTGGTCATGCCACTCAATGTGTAACCTTTGCTGACTTCCTTAAACTCTCTAGTCCTCAATTTCCTCAATATGTAAACCAGGAAATAGTTTCTACCAACCTGGTGGAGTTCTTGGCTATAATGAGACCATGTATGTCTCGTTGCTTAGCAGAGGTACCTGTATAAAGTGCTCGGTAAGTGAAAACTATTAATATTTCTAAAAAAGCAAAATCATGCAAAGTGAATCACAATTAAAATTTTAAATGTATCAGCACTCAAAGTACCTGAGAATAGAACACTTTAACCAGGATTTTAAAAATCATCAAATTTTATCTGACAATAAATGTATTTCATCTGATAATGTGCTAAGTCTGTTCAGTCATGTCTGATTCTTTGTGACCCTCCCCGGACAGTGGCCTGCCAGGCTCCTTGGTCCATGGGATGCTCCAGGCAGGAATACTGGAGTGGGTTGCCACACCCTCCTCCAGGGTCTCTTCCCAACCACGGGATTGAACCAGCCTCTGTGTCCAGCACTGGTAGGCAGATTCTTTACCACTGAGCCACCAGGGAAGCTCTACCTGATAATATATATACATATACAATCAGATAAAATTTGGTAATTATAAATAATCAGATATTTCTTATATATGGTGTTATATATTATCAGATAAAATTTTCCTTAAGAGGCTCACACTTAAGAACTTTTAAGAGAAAATTCTTATAAATGTGGTTTGGATTTTGCCTTCTACTAAAATATTTGGAGGCTCTCTGTTAGCCTGTCAGTCTGCTCTAGAGGAATGATATCCATTTCATCAGCCAAGGTTTATGGTTAGGGCTCACTCAATTTTTCCTCCCTTGTTCAACAACCTTTTGAAGAAACATGAAGCCATAATTAAGGAGGATATGAATGCCAGCTCTACTGTGAATAAAAAAACTAAAATTTTAATTTTTTTTGGAAGGGGAATGTTTTTTGAAGTCCAAATTAGGAAAAACTCTACTGGAGGCAATAGTTCAAGCAAACGGCATTAAGCAAAAAAACCAATTAAGTGGCAATCAGGACATATTTAGTCTCCCTCATCACCCCCACCCCAAATCTGCTTTTTGAGTTCTATTTGCCACTTCACCAGCTGTGTGGCCTTGGTCAAGTTACCTCTGATCTATAAAACAGGACACATTGCTGACTCATAGGGGGTTAAGAGGATAAGATGGATGTGAAAGCACAAGGCTTAAGGAACTTTGGGTCTGAAACATCCTTCTCCTAATTTCCCTGGATAAAACACCCACAGAATAAGAGAATAAATAACAAGCACTGATGTCATATGGCTGGCTGTCGTGTTTGCAGACCCAGCAGAAGCCTTCTGTTTCAGGATGAAATGGCTCCTCTACTGTTGGCAAACAAGTTTCATCCATCCAATGTGAATGAAAATTACATTAAAAAAATGCAAAGACAATAAATAAGAAGCCAAAGAATGGGAAAACAGTATCAGCAGGTGAAAAAAAAAAGCATTATCTCTGTATTTGAAGCAAATTTAGGTAGAAACACAGAGGCAGGATTATTGAAATAGTTGAATTCTCTAACTTGTTTATAGTTGCTTCATTTAGGGGTTCTAAGTTAACAGGATGCTATGGTAGGTAGGCAGCTTCTTAGCTGACCCTAAAGGATCCCCATCTCCCGGTGTTGAGGCTTTTGTGTAGCTCCTTTTCCTTGAGTCTTAGCTGGGTCTGTTCACTCACTTCTAATTAACAGAGCAGAAGCAACAGAGTATCCCGTCTGAGGTTATGTTATTAAAATCTGCTGACTTTCAAGGTATTGCTTCATTCCAGAAGATATGAATAAACATGTTCAAGTGCTCAAGAGAAAAGAGGACTAATCATGAATGTCATAGGCAGCAATATGGACTTTCAGGTACAAAGGCTGCAGGCAATCTGTCATAAGCACACCAGGACTCGCGGTTCTGAACCCAGGAACGCCTACCAAGGAATCAGCTTCAGAAGCTAAAGAACTACAGAACCACAGCTGCAGGTTTTGATGAACATCAAATAGGCAACTACCAGTTTTTAGAAAAGTATATATGTACACACACATACTACAACTTATAAGCATATGTAAACATATATGTATATCTGTATCTATACATTACTAGGGATAAAACTTAGCTCTGCAGTCCTACAGTCCCTTAGGACTAAATTAAAGATGGAAGGGAGAAAATTATGAAGAAAGGAGGGAGACGGGAGATGCTCACTTCCTGCCACGTAGATAGTGAATAGCAACCCACTTCAGCATTGTTGTCTGGAGAATCTCACAGACAGAGGAACCTGCTGGGCTACAGTCCATGGGGTCACAACGAGTCGGACACGACTGAAGTGGCTTAGCACTCACACAGAGAATTAAAGGACATGTTGGGGAGAGAGAATAAAGGGGAAGAAGAGGCTACCAGCAAATGTCAATACAATTCGTGGTAGAGACCCAACAGATAGTAACAAAAATGGAGAAAGAGAAAGAAGCAAGGAAGAAAGAGAAAGGGAAGGAGGAAAGGAGAGAAGGAAGGCAGAGAGAGAAAGGAGAGAGAAAGAGAACAAGGGAACAAAGGACATTCATACATAAAGGTATAAAAGTAACTATTACAACAAAAATTGAAAGTTTGCTATAACATCCAAATGTGTAGGCAGAAGGAAACAGGTGGTGGAAGAGTGGGGTGGCTGTGCAGTCTGTCTTATTCCCGGATGCATCAGGAACACATCTTCAGACACAGGAGATCTCGCAGAACACCAGCTGAGTGCTGGCAGGAGTCCCCGACCGCTGGAGAGGAATATACAGATCCATGCAAATCTTGGCAGGATGAACAAAGGGAAAAAGCGGAGGAGAGTGAGTGAGACTGGACCCTGCATCCAGAGGGTGGGGGGCTGATGCAGGGCGAGGTTCCCCCCTGGGGGGCAATCGGTTGGGACAGAAGGCTTTGAGGCTGTCAGAGAGTGAAGCTGTTGGTCCGTGACAGTCTGAATGGAGAGAGACCCGCACAATCTGTGCCCGGCCCGACATACCCAGGCTGGAGTCCTCGGCGGCTGGGAGCTGGAGAGTAGGCCCCGGGAGCGAGGAACTCTGCGGTGGAGGAAAGCCAGGTACCCCTTTGTTCACCGAAGCACTATTTACAACAGTCAGAACGTGGACACAACTTAGATGGCCATCAGCAGAGGAATGGATAAAGATGTGGTTCATATATACAATGGAGTTTTAGTGAACCATAAAAAGGAATGAATTTGAGTCAGTTCTATTGAGTTGAATGAACCTAGAGCCTGTTATACAGAGAGAAGTAAGTCAGAAAGAAAAAAATATCGTATATTAATGCGTATGTATATATATGGAATCTAATAAAAGGTAGTTATGAACCCATTTGGAGGCCAGGAATAGAGACACACACTTAGAGAACAAACTTGTGGACCCAGCAGGGGAAGGAGAGGGTGGGACAAATTGAGAGAGCTGCACTGAAATATGTTCCTCACCACGTGTAAAGTAAATAATGAATGGGAAGCTGCTGTCTAACACGGGGAGCTGGACCTGGTGCCCTGTGACAAGCTGGAGGGGTGTGGTGGGGTGTGGGGTGGGAGGGATGCTCAAGAGGGAGAGGACACATATATACTTATTGATTCATGCTGTTATGTGAAAAACCAACATAAGATTGAAAAGCAACTATCTGCCAAGTAACAATTTTAAAAAAAATGTATAGACAGGAAGAAACAGAGACAAATAGAATAAAGGAAACACATATACTGTATAAACACACACACTCATGTATATGCCTTTATATAAATGCAAAACAATATGACAGAACTGAAGTCAAATGTATCAGTCACAACAATAAATAAATACAAATGGTTTTAACTCACCTGTTAAAAAAGGTTTTCCAGAGATGGATTAATAAAGTCAAAGCTAAAAGTATACCGTTTACAAGAGATGAATTGAAACAAAATAATCATTTTGAAAGGTATAGAAAAAGATACAAATGCAAGTAAAAATAAATCATGTGGCTATCGAATAGAGGGAAGGTCTGGAAACCCCTCAAATGCCCATCAGCTGGGAGTTGGCTGGAGAAACTAGGGCGCAACTAGCAGTGGAGTCCAGTACAGCTGTGAAGAGAAATTTGAGACCTCTATTGACACCCATGTGGCCCTCCAGGATGCGCTGTTAGGTGAAAAGTATAAGGCAGACAAAATGCTTGTAATATGCTACCAGTCATTTAAGAAAGGATGTGCACACATACACATACAAACACACATACCTATTGAAAGGTAAATTTAAAAAATACACAACAAATGCAAATAAAAATAAAGCAATATGTATATATTTAGAAGTGTGTGTATATATACTGATATACACATATTAATATTTATAAAAATAATGGAATGATCAACCATAATTTTAAAAAGCTTCCTTACAGAGGAAGAGTGATCCACGTGGATGGCCAGGGATAGGAACTAGACTTCTCTGACTATACTGTTTTTTGCAGATTTGACTTAGGAAACACATACATACTTTACATAAAGATATGACAAAACTAAATATAAAATAAATTCCTAAAACACAAAGTTAAGTGAAACAAATGGGCCCGAACAGTGTGTCCAGTTGGTGGCATGGCCACACAGTGGGAAACATGGCAAGTGACTTCAAAAGACTAACGTCACTTCAGGGATATTTCTCTCCAACCATCACAGTGTCGTGAGATCCTGAGTATAGTCGGGAGAAAGCATCAGACAGATAGGGCAGCTAGTGGCTCCCACCCAGGGCTGCCTTTTAAGGCACAGGTCAGGTCTGGGTAATTAGGCTGTGTGCCAATTCGCTGGGCCAGCTTGCAGTTGGGATCTCCAGACTGGAGACTAGAGGCTAGTGATGGCACAGACTGGGTGACTAGTATTAATCAAATGAACAAACCAGTAAGCAAATTAATTAATAAATGGAAGTTCTTAACCTTTGGGGATGTGGGTGTTTTCAAATTCAAATCCCAGAGCAAATCTCTGTTGAAAAGTCCATGAATCTAAGTCACTAAAAGGAAAGAGTTGAGTGTTTTCAAAGTCTGGGGAAAGTTTGATCTTGGAAAAAAAAAAAAGAACAAACTTTCAAGTGCTTCCTTTGTGCAGCCCCACTCCCTGACACCTCATTAGTTCTCATTGATCCAGGAAAATTCAGACACGTTCCGACAGAGCGATTAATTAGAGAAGTCTCTGGGAGAGCGAGGGGGAGACACACTGGCTTGGTTGATGGCAAGCGTTGTATCCTCAGCTCCTTTCTTCCCAGACTGAGAAAACAACTAATTCTGGTTGGTGAGATCAGAAAGCAGAGGAGAGAGCTGACTTGGGCCTGAAGAATACGTAGGAGTCTGACAGGTAATGGTGGACTACAAGTCAGGGTTGAGTATTCCAGGCAGAGGGCACATCCTGTGCAAAGGCCCTGGGGCTTGGGGTCTGTATTCTGTGAGCCCTGTATTGGAACTCTGTGCTGGGAAGGGACTTGAGGGGAGTGGTTAGACATTACAGTCCACTCACTTAATCCAAAGGAAGTTGCCAGACCCTCTTCTTGGGAGAAAAGTGGCCACAGCTCCCCTAAAGTGGAGGAGATATTTGAAGAAAATTGCCATTTTCTGGGACTTGCACTGTGCAAAGCTCTTCCCACGGCTTCTCATTTAAACCTTACCACCCTGTGAGAAACATATTATTATCCCCATCCTATAAATGACCCAACCAAGGCCGGGAGGTCACCTAAAAAGTGGCAGAGCTGGGCTTTTCCTTTGGGTCTGTCTCTAAAACACACAGTCTCCCCAGTCTACCCAGCAGCCTACTGATGGACAGAAAGAGGGACACAGAGGGGACAGGGGCTCCCTCTGCTGCTCAGAGCTGGGGGACCCAACATCCTTCACTTCCCATCCTCACTCAGCCCCGACCAGAGATGTGAATTTAAGCAGGCCACTCCCGAGCCTCAGTTTCCTCGTCTGGGTAATGGGGAGCTCTAGTAAACGAGACCTGCCCTCTGTCACCTGTCAGACCCCCGGGGACAGGTCACCGTCACATTGCTGCAGGGGTGAGAAGGATCACGACCTTAACAAGACAGAAGAGCTCAGCATCCAAAGCCCCCAGGACAAAGCGCCCACCTCCTCTCCAACCCCACTGCCCCCTGAGCCCACCTTCTACAAGCTCCAGAGACGGCAGACAAGGGGTTAAGAGAGAAGCAGTGACAGCCGGCAGCTCCCTCCCTCCCACGAGCCTGGTGATTAATAGCAACGCACAGACTTATCAGGGAGTATTAAGGCAAAATGACTAATGACTCAAACAGGAACCCAAGTTTTAATGAAGCAATGTTTGCTTTCCTACCTCTGAATTCTGAAATCCAACTCTGAGGAGTCAGGCCAGACTGGGAAAGGGGCACCCAGCAAAAAGCAGGCCCATTACCGTCCTCCCGTCCAAGAGAACTGAGCTCAGTCAGGAGGCCTGCTGTGTTTGCCTTTGGGAAAACAAACAAACAAGCAAACCACTCCTGCTTTAAAACAGGAAACGGTCTCCATTTCTCTACAGGCCAGGTGTCCTAGGATTCCTAACAGATTTGTTGTGGTGTCTGAGGACGAGCAGATGGGCTGTGTGGGAAGTCTGCTGGGGCCCGGATCCGGTGGTTTGCTCTGCTAAAGAAGACGTGGGCTTGGGACGGGGGCCGAGGACAGCATGATAGGGCATCGTCAGCAGAGTGCAGGACAGGGCATCAGAGCTCAGGATGTCCCTGGCAGCCATAGGATGCTGCTGCAGAAATGGACCTTGATGGATCGAGCACCATCCGAATGCCACTTCCACTCCCATGCTGTGGGTCGGGGGCAGGTCGCTTCACTGCTCCGGGCCTCAACAGCCTCCTTTGTACAAAGAAGAACCGACCTCCCAGGTGGCGGGGACTTAAGGAGACAATGTGTGTGAAGTGCCGGCTGCAGGTGTTCCACAGAACTTCTCTTCCCTCGGGAAGGAGAACGCAGTTAAAGAGGAGGAACTGCAGGGCTAGACTGTCAACTCAAGATCTGTCTCTACCACGGCCTGTCGATGAGACCATAGGCAGTGCACGTACCAGCTCCAAGCCTCAGTCTTTCCAGCTGTAAAATGGGGGTAACAATCACCCTTCCTTATTTCCGGGCTTGTCTTGAAAACTATATAATACAATACAGGTCAGCATAACAGGTCGATGGTTATGACATGACTAGTGAGTTGTCTTTGTTCAAAGGAAATACTGAAAAGGTTTCAGATCACCATCAGAAATTGAAGGTAATGTGGCTATAGATCAAACTCACACAACAGAAGTAGAGCCAGGCTGGGGAGGCCTTATTCTAAGTTGGGGGGGATTCTATAAAAATAAATGCAGTTCTCAATACAAAATGAAGTATGAGAGCAAATATGTACTTGGGGATCACACTCCCGAGGCCCCCCTCAAGCTGAGTGTGAGCACACGCTCATGCAGGAGTGTAAGCCAGCCCTCCACGCCTCTCTGCCCTGTCTCAGACAGTGTTTTCATTGCCTGGCCGTATGCTCTAAAAAACCATTACTCTGAGGCTGAAAACATGTTCCTTAGTCTAAAGAAAGGTGACGGGAGTGCAAGCTGGGACAGTCACCTTCTGTTCCTTCACGTCACCAGCACTAGTTAGTTCTTCACTTCTCTAGTGAAGTTCCTTCACTTCCCCAGCACTCTGAGCGTTTGAGGTCCCAGATGAGCAGGGCCCAGCCCAGACTCGCTCTCTGCCCGCTTGGACTTGTTTGTCCCCCCACGCTGGGTTTCCCGGCGGTGGCCTGACTTGCCACCTACAGACACGGGAGGCCTTCCCCTGGGGGTCTGTGCTTGTCTTGCTGGCGGCTGGGAGTTCCTGTTCATCTTTTGTGACTCACAGGGTAAACGCAGACCACCAGGGTCCACGCACTTCAGGGATCCAGGGGGAAGCCTGAAGTGAGTACACGAGGAAACCTACTCCTCATTGTTCAGATAATCTTCCTACCCTGGAAGGGCTTCTTCTGATGGGAGTCAAGTGTTCCACTTTAATGCACCTCTCCAATTTCTGTAGTGGTTTCCCCAGGACTGCACCCGTACAGGCATCCGTAAACAGGCTAGTTTTCCACTCCCTCTGCCTGACCATGTGGCCAGGCCACTGGCCCCTGCCTGTGAGCTGGTAAAAACCCCAATATAGGGGCAAAGAACCTGCAGATCAGTCCACTAAGCTGATTTGTTTTGACTTTCTATCAGAGCGGCAGCCTTCCAGACAGGAAGCTGTCCATCCCCCAAACAGGAACTGTGGTCCACAAGGCAGGCAGCTCTTTGTTGGTCGGGGAGGGCTGTTCATAGGGCACTGCCCAGGAATTTGGTGGCCAAGGATCAGCAGCTCCTCAGACGGGTCCAGAGTCAGCTTAGGGGAAGACAGCCTCCCTGCCCTGCTGTGAGAACCGTCACCTCACATTCCCCAGTAGCATGTTCCTGTAAAGTCATTTCCATCTTAAAGTGGAGCACTCTTGGGCACTGCCCTCCCCATTACAGCGTTTCTCCATTCTCAACAAGTCATTTCAGGTTTCAAGATGATTTTATGTCCTTCAGTCCTAGGAGATTTCAACTAATGCTCAGTAGCAAGCTACAATTTGTTCTCAAGTGGAAATTCTCTGGTCCAGAGTCCCAGCAGGTGTCACTGGGATGTAGACAATCATAGATTTTTGCCATAAGCCTCAGTCTACACTCCACATAAGCTACCAGATAAAGAATTTGTTACACTAGCATTCCAGCTTCTCTTCTATACTGTGTAGACTTGGGCAAACTTACTGGTTTCCATTTAGCATGTCCAATTAATATTTATTGAAAGGTAGATTTTATGTTTTCTGTTTCACAATACTAGATAGGGGAAGCTAGATTCTCCAGGGAGACACTATATATCCCCATAATACATTTAAGTAAAAGAGTTACAACCATATCACATAAAGCCCCTTTAACAGACCAATTTTCATCCAAAGTTTCATCAGATGACAAATACAAATTGGGTCCCTGGACCAACCATACTACTGATTCACTGGCTACAAGTCAAGGATTCTCACACGTCCTCATGTTTAGTAATTTTCTAGAACAACTCATGGGGAGCACTACACTTACAATTTTATGATAAAGGATGAACTTAGGGAGAGGTCTCAGAGGGACACAGAGCCCTTACGCAGTCTCCCCAGGGACTCAGGACACATTGTCCTCTTTTCCTGTTGATGAACTCACCAACCAGGAAGCTCCATTGAGCCTTGGTGTCCACAGTTGATACTGAGGTCTTATTACAAGCATGACTGATTAAATAATTGACAACAGATTGACTCAATATCTAGCTCTTTCCCTGGAGGTTGGGCTGCCGAGAGTTCCAATCCTCTAACCACATATTTGGCTTTTCTGATGACCAGCCCGGATCCTAAGCCTACCTGGGGACTCACCACGAGTCACCTCATTAGCACAGACACTCATAGGACTCTGGGCTTTTTGAAGCTCTGTGACAGGAACTGGGGACAAAGACCAGATATTTTCTTTTTATTATGTTACACTGACAGATACATTAGCAGCACAAATCCAGAAAGTAACATAATATTTGTATTAATAACTTGCCTAACACATCTCTATAATCCTCTTCAACTACTATTTTAAATTACAACACTTTGTAATTTTTTTTTATCAAAACACCCTGAAGACAATCCAGCATCTCCACTATCATAGTTGAAGAAATTAGATGTTTATTATTGTCAGTTATGACTTTTTTTTTTAGCTTCACAATTCTATTAGTCACTTCATGTAATTTTTAAAGGTTCTTAAGAAATTTGGGAAAAATCATGTTTGGTTGTGGGCTTTTTGCTTTTATTTTTTTCAAAAGTAAGCTTAAAGATTTGGAAAAAATTTCCACACACTACCATCTGGCTCTGTACACTTCAATCCCAATTAATCACAGATGTCCTATGCTGGATACCAAAGGATGTTTGTATTCCCGTGAAACCTACCACAATGTAAACAAGTCACATTAGGTGAATCAGTATTCTGGAGGCCATTCTAATACCAAGGTAGCTACCAATAACAGTATGTGGAAGTGACTGTGGAAGATGAATCTATCCCACTAAGATCGCCTAGGGATTCCCAGGTGGTGCGGTGGTAAAGACTGCCTGCCAATGCAGGAGACACAAGAGACGTGGGCTGGATCCCTGGGTTGGGAAGATTCACTGGAGTAGGAAATGGCAACCTGCTCCAGTATTCTTGCCTGGAAAATCCCATGGACAGAGGAGCCTGGTGGGCTACAGTCCATGGAGTCACAAAGAGTCGGACACGACTGAGCACAAGATCATCTAAGTGTGTCCCCATCTTAATTCATCTCCATTGGATCCCTGGACCACTCTAACTTGCTACACGAAGGGAAGGAAGATAGAGGTGAAATTGAGTGGGAAAAGATAGTGGTCTTAACTGATGGTAGGTTAAATATATTACTTTCTCAAAGTGCCCCCAAGAGGTCTTAGTCCCAGGCCTTAGAAGGAAGCTGTGCAAGGAAGGGGGTGCTTTAGCTTATCCTTAGTGGTCTACCAAGGGGCTTGGGACAGTACCCCATTTGCCCAGCAAGAAGGACTATTTTATCACCAACCTCATTTAGCTTTGCCAGAGCATGGTTGTAGAGAAAAGCAGATCCACTTTTAGTTGGTTTTATTGTTTAAATTCTCTGCACACAGTGTACCCCTTTATTGCCTGTACCCAAAGCAGAGGACTCCCACCACCCCACCCTTAATGTCACTGTTAAAACTTCATTAACTTCATAGTAAAATTACTTCTGTTGCCCAACCTCCACTCCCCACCCAGCATTTCCCACCTTCCAGTCCATCCTCTATAATGGCAGCCTTGAGTCCAACAGAAAGAGAGGAGACAACAAAATTAGCCAAGAAGATAGGTGTTCATCTCTGGGGAACATACAGGCTTTAGGAGAGTGGAATGGCTAAGCGTGTATTTCTGCAGCCAGAGCACCTGGGTTGATTTCCAGTGCATCCACTTGTCAGCTATGGGACTGTGGGAAACTTATTTTACCTCTCTCTACCTCAGCTTTGTTATCATTAAAGTGAAGATAATTAGTTTTCACTTCATAGAGTAGTGTGTGTGTGTATAAGAATCAAATGCGATACTGTATATTTTCAAGCAGAGAGGCCTGCAAAAATTCAAGGAAACACGGCACATTCAAGGAACTAAAACAAGGTCAACGTAGCTCTGAGAGCAGGAGGAACAACGCAAAACAGTCCAAACTTTATCACACACTTAAGAATTTTGGTCTTTATTATAAGAGTAATGAGAAATTTGGGGACTTTGTTTTTTGGAAGAAAGGGTAGAGGCTTGATGACATTAAGAATTATGACCTCTTGTATTAACTACAACATAAGCTATTCTGACTAAGAATGGAGACCACTTGTGTTAACATGATTTATGTTGCTTGGAAAAGATCAATAAACAGGGACTTCCCTGGTGGTCCAATGGCTAAGACTCTGCACTCCCAATGAAGTTGGCCCAGGTTTGATCCCTGGTCAGGGAAATAGATCCCACATACCACAGCTAAAGACCCCACATGCTGCAATGAATCCCAGGTGCCACAACTAAGACCTGGAGTGGCTTGAATAAATAAATATTTTTTAAAAAAATCAACAAACAAGTCCACTGTCTGCTTCAGGAAATTCCTGTAAATCAATTGTTCCAATACAGTATTTAACTTGGGCAAACACCTTGCTTATCTACTAACAGTTGACTTACTAAGACCTGTTTCAAGACCCTGTCTCATTATATCTATCAACCCCTCTGTCATACCACTAATTTTGCCTACCCTGTGAGTTTCTCACTTTGAAAAGACTGCCTCATACACTTAAACCCAGACCCTCAAACCCTGTGAATGGATTCTTGCATCTTTCTTCTGAGAAACTGTAAAGATTTTTTCTAGACGGTGCTCTTCATTACTACAGCTAGTCCTAATAAATTTAGCCTTTCTTTGCCACAGGATGTCTGGTGATACCTTGGGAAGTTAACTACATGATCAAATTTTGGAAAATTCTCTCGGACTGCAGCAGGAGAGGGGATAGAAGGGGGAACGGATGAAAGTGGAGAATCTCAAAGCCTATTTATATCAGTGGGGGCTAGAGGCATCCACTAGCTTGACTTCCTACTCTACTCCTCTCCCCACCATCTCCTCCACTCTGAGGATATGGATATCCAAAACACACTTCCTATAGCCAGGAGCTGTCAAGATTCCTTCGTAGCTCAGTTGGTAAAGAACCTGCCTGCAATGCAGGAGACCTGGGTTCGATTGTTGGGTCAGGAAGTTCTCCTGGAAAAGGAAATAGCAACCCAATCCAGTATTCTTGCCTGGGAAATCCCATGGACTGAGGAGCCTGGCAGGCTACAGTCCCTGGGATTGCAAAGAGTCGGACAAGACTTAGCGACTAAACTGCCAATAACCTTCCTCAGCTGCAACAATGAGATCACTATCAACAGTGAGTACAATAGGAATGGGAAAATTAGTAAGGAATTTACCAAGGAGGCAAGAGTATATAAAGGACCCCGAGGATCATTCTCCAGAAGACCTTCACTTTATGCTAATTTAGCCAGCCAGGCAATCAACAGAGCTCTTCTGAACATCCATGTGCCAGGCCGTTTTGAATTATTTGGGAAACAGAGATGAACTGGAGACATGCTCACAAATCTGGAAGAGCTTCTATTCCTCCAAGGAAAATTAACCCATAAAGAGACAACCCTGATGCAGGGTGGGAAGGGCTATGCTGGGAAGGGTAGGTGCAGAAGCTGGGAGGACAGGAGCCAAGGGCACAGTCAGGAGGACATCTATGGTGGCATTTGAATGCCAGGAAATGAGGGTAGACTATCTGTGAAAAATCAGGTGTTGAATTTCAAATAGAGCAAATGACTCCTCTGTTCAACTCAATCTTCTGTGCCAGGCTCTTTAGAGGCAAAGGTAAAGACAAAACAATTTCTGGCCTGGGTGGTGGGGATGGAGTAGAGGTGATGGCACAGTATGGAGTGGTCCAGGAGTTATTTCCAAGGCTAAGATCTTGGGAGATCCGCTAACAAGAGCAGAATGAAAGTCTCTTCCCCTCTGGGAGGTTGTGAGGGTACCCACCATCTCAGGCTGGGATACATGGCAGGAAATCTATGAATACATAGCAGAAAGAATGACACTATCAAGAGAAGAAACATTTTATGTGTTTGTTTCCCTCTTAGCTGGATTTCTAGCAGAGATTTAGAAGTCTCTAACAGGATTTGTAATAACAACTTCTAATTGTTCATATTCCCATGAACAATCTGCATTACCATAGCCCTTCTCACGGCCGAGCGTTTGATTCCTACTTTAAATCCTTCAGAATGGAGAGTGGGAGTGCTGCTGCCCTGTAAATGGAAAAGAAAACCGAGACCCCAAGAGAGAATTTCAGAGTGAGCCTTACCAAAGCCAAGTCTCAAGTTCAGACTTTCTGGGACTCAGATAAGGACTGCAGGCTTCTTCACGTTTACACGCACAGTCTACCCATAGGCCTCTGCTCCTATCTTGGTGTGAGTAGCAGTGGGATATTGGACCCTAAGAACGCGCAACCAGGCTCCTCTGAAGCAAAGGGCTGTGATGCAGTGGAAAACCCATGAGCCTGACCTCCAAAAGGCTTAAGACCCTAGCCTTTCCCTGGTGAGGTATGTACCCGCTAGCAAGTAACTTCATCTCCCTAAATCTCAACGAAGATTCTCCCAGTGAAGATTCCCCCCAGTCAATGAAGATTTAACTGGGGGGAAAGTCATGTTCCCAACCTCCCAAGGTTCTCTAAGAATAAAATCAGTGGATATGAGGCTGTTAGCCAAGAAAGAGAAAGTTGCTCAGTCGTGTCCGACTCCTTGCAACCCCATGGACTATACAGTCCATGGAATTCTCCAGGCCAGAATACTGGGGTGTAGCCTTTCCCTTCTCCAGGGGATCTGTCCAACCCATGGATCGAAACTAGGTCTCCCTCATTGCAGGCAGATTTTTCATCAGTTGAGCCACAAGGGTGGAGAATATTTACTTTAAACTTACAAAATAATATCCCGGGCACTGGGTCAACTCCTTCACATGTATTGTATTTTCTCATTTAGTTAGGTCACAAATTGTATAAGGCAGATGCTATTATTATCCTACCTTTACGGATGAATAACTTAAATCTGATGCTGTAAGTTACAGGTGGGTTAACATACCCCAAATCACATGCATGGCAAGAAGCAGAGCTGGAAGGGATTCCAAAGACTTTGTTCATCATCAGTTGAGCTACAAAGTGCTGTCCAAATGGAAACTCATGATTTGGTTTAGGGGTTGGATCTGAATTAAGAGCATCAGACTACAGCTCTTCTTCCTTTTTTTGTTTGTTTGTTTTTGGTTTGTGCCCTTGAGTTACAGAGTAAAATCTGCTGTTTATAGGTGCACAGTTCTATGAGTCCTGACAAAATATATATAGTCCTGTCACCATCACCATTACCAGGCCTATTTGTATCATCCTAGAAATTTCCTTTGTGCTCCTTGGACATCAGCCTCCTCTTCTCACTAACATTCCCTTATAAACCACTGACCTGATTTTTTCCCCATGAGTTTGAATTTTCCAGACTATCATATAAATGGAATACAACTATGGAGCCCTTTGAGACTGGCTTCTGTCACTCCAAAAGAAGCCATTTGAGAATCCCCCATGCTATTCCATGTACCAAGATTTTCCTCTTTTTGCTGGGTAATGTTCCCAAGTATGGATGAACCTCTAGCTCCCCTAAGGAGTACTGAAAACCTCCATTTTCCAGTAGCCTACGGGGATAAATGCCATGGCTCAGACGATGAAGAATCTATGCAATGCAGCAGATCTGGGTTTGAGCCCTGGATGAGGAAGATCCTCTGGAGTAGGAAATGGCAACCTACTCCAGTGTTCTTGCCTGGAGAAATCCATGGGCAGAGGAGCCTGGCGGGCTATAAGTCATGGAGGGGCAAAGAGTCAGACACGACTGAACAACTTTCACATTTGCCCTGGTTTCAGGGAGTGGGTCTCTTAGATCTGAGCATGAAGCTGGTTTGAGAGGACAATCTATCTTAGGAACAAGAAATCACTTTCTCCCTGTCTTTTTTCATCCTCTGAGAGCAGAGTGGACACTGAGACCCCAGGTGTTCCTCTGCAGAGTAGAGCATGGAGCATGGGGTGTGCAAGAGAAGGGATGGACACAGTGAGCTGTGTGTGCAGACTAACTTGTGTTCCAGCGTCTTTCCTTCCTTTTCTTCTCTATTTGCTTTCCTGTCCCTGATAGTTTCTTATCCTCATCAGGGAGGACTGGAAGGGGCAGGGTTGCAGCACAGCACAGGATATGACTTATTACTAGGTTAACCCTTCTGTTAGCTACTTAGCTAACTATCTAACTGCAGAGTTCACAGATCCTCAGGCATTGGGCTCTGGAGTTGGGCTCTGGTCTCTGGGTGCCACTGTGACAATAGATGGCACCATCGACAAATTGCAGCCACTAAAAATAAGCTCCAGTCACCTGGTCTCACTTCTTTAAGTGCACGGCTTCTGTGCTGGATCCAAAAACCTCAGTAATTAGCGTTAAAAGCCTCATTTGTGGCAGGAGGTGTGGTGGGAGGGCTACCCGTAGGCGGAAGGCTCCGGGGAAGAGAAGCTGGTTGAAATGACAACTCCATGAAGGAAATGGAGCCATGAAAGGAGGGGAGAGAAGGAAGAAAAAAGCAAAGGGGTGAGCTTCACAGTGGTGGGGAAGAGGTGCTAAAAATAGCAACGCTCTAAGAGGAAGTGAGTAAGAAAGCTGGCAGGAGGAGGCAGGTGGCCCTTTCACGCGGTGGACTGTTTGGAATGAGTGCAGGAGGGAAATGGCTTGTTTTGTAAGTGATGTCTTATCACCGTATTACTCAAGCTACGAGGCCAAAGCCAGCCTCACTGCCTCCGGCTCCCTCTCTCCACTACTCACCGAGTCCTTTCCAATCTGCCTCCTAAATGCCTCTCCTGTTCGTGCTGGCCATCGCCTGGATACATCAAGGGTCTCTGGGTCTCCTACCCTCTGATTTCTCCTGTTCCTTCATCCATTTCCTCTACTGAAGTGACAGAACTGCTCTGCCACTTCTCTGCTAAGAAGAACATGCTGAGAGTCTCCCAACCACCCACAAAACCCAAACTCCAGGCATTCCAGTCTGTTTTGAATGTAGTCCCAAATTACCAGTCCAGCCTTATCTCCCTTCAATTCCCACTACACACTCTGCTTCCAGGTTGCACACTGGTGGGCCAGGAGGTGAATGTGGTCCTCGGGTATGTTCCACTTGATACTTCAACATTTCAAAAAGCTAAAAATGCCACATGCAAATCTTGTTAGGTTTTGTTGTTGTTTTTACTTTCCTTGAAAAATTGGAAGAGTCAGCAACGCTGATCCCACATTTGACCATGGCGGCACACTTTAGCTGGCTCCAATCCCTACCACTCTCTAATGAATTCAGCTTCACTTATCGTCATAACCTTTTTGACCCTGTCGACAATGAATGTTGAGACCCCCCAGCTCTCTGCTAATTTTAGCAAAGTATTATGGATTGGCAATCTGGCACCAAACTCTGACCAAGCCTGGGGATACCTGGATGAACTCCAGCCCTGTGCTGTCTGGCACATGAGGTCCTGGGGCACTGAGATGGCAGACTGCAATCCTAGAGCACCATTTTATTGGGGTCTGGATGCCTCCTTCTTTTATAGAAAAAGAGAGAGGAGGAGCTGAGGAAAGAAAGTAAAAAGGCCATCAGTTTTACAAAATATCCCCTGGTTTGGCCTGCCTTGAGAAGGGAACCTGTTCATTTCTTCTTTCCTGTAGCCATTCACAGTGGGCAGGGTCAGGGTGTTTCCCTGCGAGCAGAACAAAGACACTTTAGTTTAATATTTTTCAGACAGAGGCACAGGGTCCCCCCACCCTCCCCCACAGCAGGTAATGACATCCACTTGTAGCCACAGACAGCATCTTTCTAATGATTATAGTAACAAAAGGAATGGGAAGCAAATGCTAAAGAAAGAGATCCAGAATGAAGACAGATTCTGTTCTTCCCTGTTACAAAGTTGCTTCAGTACTTAACTCCAAAATATTTTGAGGTCCCTGGTATTGTAGGTAGGAACCCAAGAGTTCAGTCATCATTCTTCTCAAGAGTCAGGCACAAGGGGCAGAAAGCAAGTGGATCATAAGATGCGGGCTTCCTACTTGCTGAGAAGGGCACTGTGAGAAAGCTGGGCTGCAGTGAGACTCCTAAGGCTAGACTCTTGTCATCCCCTGAAGCCATGAGAAGGAAGTTGCAAGGAGGACAGAAGATGACTGCTCTGCCCCCCAGTGCTAACTCCACCTACCCTCAGTCTCCTGGAAGAGAGGAATGGAAGACGAAGATGTCAGACACCAAGCGATGGTCCTGGCTCACCCCGTTCCAAGGAGCAGAGCCAACTGAGGATCACCGAGCAAGGGAGTAGGGCCCAGAAGGATGCCTCATGGACGCTTACTCTTTCTGCCCCAGTAAGACCCAGGAAGTGTCTTACATTATGATCACAGATGAGCTTCTTCTCCTGCTCAGGGTATGGATGGCCCTGGGAAGGTGTGGCAACCCAGGCAGGTAGACAGGGAGATGAGTAACAGTAATGTGCTTAGATGGCCACCATGCATGTGTGTATTATTTCAAGAGCATTAAAAAAAATTATTCCATGTGCACATTGCCATGAATCTAGTCTATATATTTTACACTTTTAATCACTAAGGAAATGGTTATCAATTAATAAAAGGAGAAAAAAAATGATCATCTCAATTGATACCAGGAACATAGATAATGAAGTCCAACACTCATTCCTGACTTAAAAAAGGAAAATAAAATATAAAACAAGCCTTAGGGAAGTTGGTAGAGAATGAAACTTTTGCCATCTGATAACAGGCTGCTGTCAGAAATCCCCACCTTGCCAAAAATCATACTTAATATTGAAACATTAGAAACAGTCTTAGTTAATACAGGACAGCTACAGAGATGTCTACCCAGATCAATAATGTTTCATATAAAAAACATAAATATTGGAAAGGAAAACATCATTATAAGTTGCAGACAATTTGCTGTCTATTAAAAATTCAAGAGAATCAACTGCAGAAACTAAGAGCTCAGTAAGAGAATTCAGTAATTTTGTCATGGTCAGCCATTAAGGAAATATTTAATGAATACCTGCTATATGCCAGGCACTTTTCTTAGAATTTGGGACATAGCAGAGAGTATAGTAAAGTTTCTCCTTCTGTGGTGCTTACATTCTCACTGCACAAATTTAACATTAAAAAAAAAAAAGATGTTTTTAAAAAATTAAAAACATAAGTGGTAAAAAACACATCCAGTTCATAATACTGAGAAATGGAATATTGCCTGCCATGTCAGTAAACAAGGATGTCATAGTCATTTTAGTAGCTCAATCATGTCTGACTCTTTTTGACCCCATGGACTGCAGCACACCAGGCTTCCCTGTCCATCGCCAACTCCCAGAGCATACTTAAACTCATGTCCATTGAGTGGGTCATGCTATCCAACCATCTCATCTTCTGTCGTCCCCTTCTCCTCCTGCCCTCAATCTTTCCCAGCATCAGGGTCTTTTCAAATGAGTCAGCTCTCTGCGTCAGGTGGCCAAAGTATTGGACTTTCAGCTTCAGCATCAGTCCTTCCAATGAACACCCAGGACTGATCGTTAGGATGGACTGGTTGGATCTCCTGGCAGTCCAAGGGACTCTCAAGAGTCTTCTCCAACACCACAGTTCCAAAGCATCAATTCTTCGGTGCTCAGCTTTCTTTATGGTCCAACTCAGTCACCTGCAATTGCAACCACCACGGATGGTAAGATGGTGACCCCTGGGGAAGCACAGGATATGAAAATAGGATACTGTCCCCAAATACGTGACGTGCATATCAAAGGAATGATTTCGACTCTTGCATCTTCCCATACTCAGAAAAGTGTTAAATTCCATAACTTGGGATATCTGGTTGTCTTTAACAATAATCTTTTGATGTTCAGACAACCTGCCCTTTGTTGCAAAACTTCTATATAACCTGGCTTTTCCCCTCGCCTCCTCAGAGGAGTTCTCTCAGGGTTACTTGAGATGCTGTCTCTGGGGCTTGAAGCTCTAAAAATTTCCACTGAATAAAATATAACTCTCAACTTTTAGGTTGTGGTTTTTTTAAGTCCACAATACCAAAAAGAAACCAAAAATCTTTGGAAATAAATCTAGTGGGAAAAAGTACAAGCTCTATAAAAAGAACACTTTAAATATCATTGTACTAATGGCATTAAGTAAGCAGCATCATAAATTAATTCTTGCAACAGTGTAATGATGAGGGTAATGTTATTACTCTTCCCTCTTTACAGTTGAGGCTACAGGAAGGCGAGTGACCTGCTGGAGGTCGCAGTCAAGATCTTGTCTGGTTAATGTCAGGACTGATGCCAGCAACGCCTCTACCAGACCCCCTGCTCACCTCTTTGAACCTCTCCTTCTGAGAGGGTAACAGGCAGGAAGGCCAGGGGTCTCCAAGTGGAGGAAATAGACTGCAAGTGCCAGACATTTTTATCTCTCTTAAGTGGCAGGAGGAAACAAACTAGTGATATTTTTTTCCTTCTCTATACAAATTTAAAAGGAGGTTTCTCTTAAAATGCTGTGTTGCCATGACACCTGGTTTCACCTGACGCTAACTATTCTCAAACCTTGAGTTAACCAATACATCTTTTTCTTATGGAAATGTTTCTCTTAAGCTATGTTGATGTACCCCAGACTCTGTCTTCAAGTTCTGCCAAATGGTTCAGAACCTACTTGACAAACCGGTATATTATACTCAGATATTGTTCCCCTAATCTGTGTAAATGAAACTATTTGTATGGTAATCTGCCCTTCTACAAGATTCAAGTCAATCGTTTTATGGCCTGGGATGAATTATCTGGTGCCATTCTGAGTTTTAAGACATTCCTTCCTTTTCATTAACAGACTGCGAGTGGCTATATAACATCCAGCTGAAGACTAGCAGGGGGGTACTCTTTCTGCCCCCTTCTGATGCCTATGTCAGAAGCTTCCTCTATCTCTTTTATACTTTAATAAAACTTTATTACACAAAAGCTCTGAGCGATCCAGCCTCGTCTCTGGCCCCGGATTGAATTCGTCTCCTCTGGAGGCCAAGAATCCCGGCGTCTTATCGTTCAGCAACAACCGTTCACTTCCACCTCCATCTCACTACCTGCATGCACAATGGTAATGTTCACACCTCTCCCCCACCCTTGTTATGAATGAAATACTGTGTTAAAAGCACTTAACTTGGGACATAAAGCAGATGTTTGATAAATGCTAGTTCCTTCATTCTAACCAGGAGAGGAACTGAGCTCCCTGAGTCTTTATCAACATATTCTATGGCATAATGATAGGGGGAGAGAAGTATTTTCATCATGATCAATCAATACCATGAAGAGTAACTTCAGCAAGCACGGAGGAGAGAGGTGGGTTTTTAAACAGAATTTCTATTATACTGACTTGCTTAATGATTCACTGAGCTGTTTGATTTGAGAGACAGTGAATCTGAGGGATGTAAAATGCCGATCTTTCTGAGCAGCAATTATCTGTGATTAAATTGCAGTGCCTTTTGGAGGAAGAAGCCACTTTGCAGCTGGAGTGAGGTGACTCATGGAAAAGATCTTTTCCCAGAGAGCAGGTAAAAGGCTGCCAATGCAGCTTAAGAGGCAGAGGTACTCATGTGGACGTGTGGAGAAGCTGCTACTCCAGAATACTCCCAGGAGCTGTATGGTCTTGTTTTACTCTCAGTTCAGCTCAGTCACTCAGTCATGTCTGACTCTTTGTGACCCCATGGACTGCAGCACGCCAGGCTTCCCTGTCCATCATCAACTCCTAGAGCTTACTCAAACTCATGTTCATCGAGTTGGTGATGCCATCCAACCATCTCATTCTCTGTCATCCCCTTCTCTTCCCGCCTTCAAGCTTTCCCAGCATCAGGGTATTTTCCAGTGAGTCAGTTCTTCATATCAGGCGGCCAAAGTATTGGAATTTCAGCTTCAGCGTCAGTCCTTCCAGTGAACACTCAGGACTGATCTCCTTTAGGATGGATTGGTTGGATCTCCTTGCAGTCCAAGGAACTCTCAAGAGTCTTCTCCAACACCACAGTGCAAAAGCATCATTTTTACGGCATTCAGCTTTCTTTATAGTCCAGCTCTCACATCCACACATGACTACTGGGAAAATCATAACTTTGACTAGATGGACCTTTGTTGGCAAAGTATTATCTCTGCTTTTTAATATGTTATCTAGGTTGGTCATAACTTTTCTTCCAAGGAGCAAGTGTCTTTTAATTTCATGGCTGCAATCACCATCTGCAGTGATTTTGGAGCCCCCAAAAATAAAGTCTCTCACTGTTTTCACTGTCTCCCCATCTATTTCCCATGAAGTGATGGGACCAGATGCCATAATCTTAGTTTTCAGAATGTTGAGGTTTAAGCCAAATTTTTCACTCTCCTCTTTCACTTTCATCAAGAGGCTCTTTAGTTCTTTTTCACTTTCTGCCATAAGGGTGGTGTCATCTGCATATCTGAGGTTATTGATATTTCTCCTGGCAATCTTGATTCAAGCTTGTGCTTCATCCAGCCCAGCTTTTCTCATGAGGTACTCTGCATATAAGTGAAATAAGCAGAGTGATAAAATACTTCAGTGATCAGTGTACATTAGATAAATTAGGAAAATGCAGAAAAGGAGAAAACTCCCAGTCTCAGAACCCTAATGGAAGAATGGCTAGCATTTTAATCTATTTCCTTCTGATTTTTTTTCTATCTGCATTTGTTTCTTTCCTTGTTTGTATAATTGTAACTTCCCCATTTTGTATCTGGTCTAAATATGAGTAGAAAAAGCACAGGATTAGAAAAAAGCTTACACCTCATGACTTGCCAGCTGAGGGGCTTTGGAAGCAGTCATCTTTAAACTTTAGTTTTCTCATCTATCTAGTGAGATAATAGCATCCATCCCAGAGAGTTTTGTCAGTATTAATTAGGTAACACAGGTTAATTGCTGACACATGGTAGACACTCAATAAATGTCCCATTAAGGGCTTCCCTGGTGGTTCAGACAGTAAAGAATCTGCCTGCAATGTGGGAGACCCAGGTTTGATCCCTGGGTCGGGAAGATCTCCTGGAAACAGTCATGGCAACCCACTCCAGTATTCTTGCCTGGAGAATTCCATGGACAGAGGAGCCTGGAGAGCTATAGTCCATGGGGCCTCAAAGACTCGGACATGATTGAGAGATTAACACTTTTTCCATGCTCCTGGGAATCAAGAAAGTTTCTTTGATTGCAAAAAATGAGCTGGCCCACCAGACTTTAGAAAGAGCAGACATGGTCTCACTCCAGAGATTTTCACAACTCCTCACTAGAATAGGACTAGAAAAGGGGTCTAAACCAGATGCAGCCTCATTCATCTTGCTTCCATCTCTTAAAAACCTCATTCCAGTGTTCAAATTCCAGCATGATAAAATATGACTGGACAGCTCAATATGGAATTTGGTCATGGGATCACTTGGGCATGGTGGGACAGAGATTTGCAGGATAGCTGGAGATACTAAGTATGTAGTTAACCCTTGGGAAATTCCTAGAAACTTTCCAACTTTCAAAGTAGTTGAGTCCTTAATACTCTGGTACCAAATTCTGATAAATGCAGAGTGGTTTTTCTTTCACTATACATCCCCAAATTGTCCAACAACTGCTGGGTGTGTTATAGTTCAACTCGACTCTGACACCATCTACCTGGAGATAACATCACAATCCACAGGTGAAGGGCTCAGCCCTGTGGGAATATCCCTCCTTCCCCACCCACACTTGCTCGAGCACACACAAATAAGATGTCAATGCAAAGTCTTGGGGCCACCTGTGCTTCTGATGTACCTGCTATAGATCAGAGGTTCTCATGACCCCTAATAAACTGGGTTCAGTTAATTTCCTAGAGTGGCTCACAGAACTCAAGAGAAGCATTTTACTGACTAGATTAATTTTTTAAGAAAATAAAAGGATGTAACTCAGCAACAGCCAGCTGAAAGAGATGCCTGTGGAAAAGCATAGGGAAAGGGAGTTGAACTTCCATGCCTTCTCCCCAAATCTCCATGTGTTCACCAACCTGAAATCACCTCAAACCCATTCCTTTTGGATATTTATGGAAGCTTTATTACTCCCCTCAAGCATTCTAGGTTCTTCATTGACATTAATCTGTAATAAAAGACAGGTTAACAAGAAAGAAGCAAACAGAAGTTTAACAATATGTGTACTTCATATACAAGGAAGATAACTAGGAAAATGGAGTCGCTCCCCAAAATGGCCCAAGCGACCACTTTAAGTGACACCTTCAGTGAAATTTTACAACGCACATTGTTAAAAGTTGAGTTTCAGTTTTATTCAGGGATCTTACTGAGGACTATAGCCCTGGAGACAACCTCTCAGATAACTCAGAGGAACTGCTCAAAGAGGTAGGGGAGGAGCCAGAATATATATGAATTTTTTTAGTTGGGAAATACAAGTAGTTATCAGTGCTGGGTGTTCATTGGAAGGACTGATGTTGAAGCTGAAACTCCAATACTTTGGCCACCCAACGCATAGAGCTGACTCATTGGAAAAGACCCTGATGCTGGGAGAGATTGAGAGCAGGAGGAGAAGGGGACGACAGAGGATGAGATGGCTGGATGGCATCACCAACTCAATGGACATGAGTTTGGGTAAACTCTGGGAGTTGGTGATGGACAGGGAGGCCTGGCGTGCTGCGGTTCATGGGGTCGCAAAGAGTCGGACATGACTGAGTGACTGAACTGACCTGAACTGACAAGTATTTAAGCATAGATCTTGGTAAAAGATTACTGTTAGTCATGAAACCAAGCAGGGCACTCTCTCAACAAATGGAAGATGATAACTACTTGATGAAGCAATTCCTCAATTCAATCATCAAGAGACAATCAGGAGACCAAGTGAGGACAGATTATAGGTACCACAGAAGTTCAGCAGGAGACCACTTGAGGCCAGATTAAGGAAGGCAGGCCCTGCATACATCCTGGTCTTTAACAGCAACCCCACCCTTGAACCATTTCTATGAAACTCTTCACCAAATTCCTCCAGGTTGAAACACAGTTTTTGAAGGGCACAATGAGCCAGCTGTGTCCCCTTTTGCCTATAAAATCAGTAAAGCTATTCTTTACTACTTCACCCAAAACTCTGAGATTCAATTTGGCACCAGTGCACAGAAGTCAAATTTTGGGCATCAATCACCAAAAAAACCCAGATGTATCAAGTTAATGATTTTAGTGCTTGTTTATATAAAGAAAGATGCAAGAGTCTGCTGTCATTGAACTTCATCCTTTCATATACTTATTAACTAGCTCCTGGCTCATATATCTAAAACATGGACTGCTTCATCCTGGTTTTTCAATCTAAATTATTTGCAGGATGTATTGAAATTCAGTGGCTACAATGGCTAAGTACTTGATCTTTGTAGAACAAGATGACAGGCAACATTCTTTGTTGACAATCTCCAACTAAAACCAAAAGAAGACTTGGAAGCGAAGGGGAGATAACTTTGGGGAGGTTACCAGGAAAAATCACGGTCAACTATGATAGGATTGTCACGCAGATTTAAGCCCTGCCTTCTTCAGTTATAGTGAAGTGAAGTCGCTCAGTCATGTCTGACTCTTTGTGACCCCATGGGCTCCTCCATCCATGGGATTTTCCAGGCAAGAATACTGGAGTGGGTTGCCATTTCCTTCTCCAGGGGATCTTCCTGACTCAGGGATTAAACCCAGGTCTCCCACACTGTAGGTGGACACTTTACCCTCTAAGCCACCAGGGAAGCCCTCACCCACTCCAGTACTCTTGCCTGGAAAATCCCATGGACAGAGAAGCCTGGTAGACTACAGTCCATGGGATCGCAAAGAGTCGGACACGACTGAGCGACTTCACTTTCACTTTCTTCAATTATAAGAGTTTCTAGAGATTTAGAGTAATCCTTCTGTGCTTGGTATAGAGAGGGATGTGTGTGTGTGTGTGTGTGTGTGTGTGTGGCCTGTTTGATTCTTTCTGACCCTATGGACTGTAGCCCACCAGACTCTTCTGTCCCTGGGATTTTCCAGGCAAGAATACTGGAGTGGGTTGCATTCCTACTCCAGGGAATCTTATTGATACCACCTTTACAAATGGAGATTTTCCTTAAAAATGTAAATGTATTGTACAAAAGGGTAACATTAACCTAGGTAGGGGCTTTCCCTTGGCTCAGGCCTTAAAGTATACTCTGCAATGCAGGAGATATGTATTTGATCCCTGGGTTGGGAAGATCCCCTGGAGAAGGGAATGGCAACCAACTCCAGTATTCTTGCCTGGAGAATCCCAGGGACAAAGGCTGGCTGGCTGTCACAAAGAGTTGGACACAACTGAGAGACTAAGCACACACCCAAGCAATCTAGTTTGAAGACCATTTCCTATGTCTGCTTAAAAATAATCAGCCTAAAATAATCCTCATATCAAAAAGACATATTTTGGAGTGACAAATTCTGCTACCCTTCAGCATGATTGATTAAATCACTGGCCATTGGCAATTGATTCAACCTCCTGCCCCTCTCCTCTTAGGAAGTCAGGAGGATGGAACTGAAGCTTCCAACCCTCTAATTAAGTGGTTGTGTTATGGGAAATATTGAGTGAAACTGCCCACTCTGGCCAGGCCCAATCTTAATGCTCACATTACAAAAATAAAGATAAAAGAGGAGAGTGAAAAAGCTGGCTTAAAACTCAGCATTCAAAAAACTAAGGTCATGGCAAGAAAATAAAAGTCTGTCACTGTTTCCAATTTTTCCACATCTATCTGCCATGAAGTGATGGGACCAGATGCCATGATCTTAGTTTTCTGAATGTTGAGTTCTAAGTCAACTTTTTCACTCTCCTCTTTTACCTTCATCAAAAGACTCTTCAGTTCCTCTTCACCTTCTGCCATTACAGTGGTGTCATCTGCATATCTGAGGTTATCGATATTTCTCCCGGCAATCTTGATTCCAGCTAGTGCTTCATCCAGCCTGGCATTTCTCATGATGTACTCTGTGTATAAGTTAAAGAAGCAGAGTGACAATATACAGCCTTGATGTACTTCTTTCTGTTTTGAGCCAGTTTGTTGTTTCATGTCTTCTCCTAACTGTTGCTTCTTGACCTGCATACAGGTTGCTCAGGAGGCAGGTAAGGTGGTCTGGCATTCCCAACTCTTTAAAAATTTTCCAAAGCTTGTTATGATCCACACAGTCAAAGGCTTTAGTGTGGTCAATAAAGCAGAAGTAGACGTTTTTATGGAATTCCATTGTTTTTTTCTATGACCCATCAGATATTGGCAATTTGATCTCTGGTTCCTTTGCCTTTTCTAAACCCAGCATGTACAGCTGGAATTTCTCAGTTCACCTATTGGTGAAGTACGTCTTCACATACTTAGCTTGAACGATTTTGAGCATTACCTTGCTAGCATGTGAAATGAGTGTAATTGTGTGGTAGTTTGAACACTCTCTGGCATTGCCCTTCTTTGGAATTGGAATGAAAACTGACCTTTTCCAGGCCTGTAGCCATTGTTGAGGCTTCCAAATTTTCTGGCATATTGAGTGCAGCACTTTCACAGCATCATCTTTGAAGATTTGAAATAGCTCAACTGGAATTCCATCACCTCCACTATCTTTGTTCTTAGTAATGCTTCCTAAGACCCACTTCACTTCACATTCCAGGATGTCTGGCTCTAGGTGAGTGATCACACCATCATGATTATCCAGATCATTAAGACCTTTTTTGTACAGTTCTTCTGTGTATTCTTGCCACCTCTTCTTAATATCTTCTGTTTCTGTTAGGTCCATAGCATTTCTGTCCTTTATAGTGCTCATTTTTGAAATGGCACAATGGTATGAAATGGGCATGAAATGCCCCCTGGTATCTCTAATTTTCTTGAAGAGATCCCTAGTCTTTCCCATTCTATTATTTCCCTCCATTTCTTTGCATTGATCACTGAGGAACGCTTTCTTATCTCTCCTTGTTATTCTTTGAAACTCTGCATTCAAATGGATATATCCTTCCTTTTCTCCTTTGCCTTTAAATTCTCTTCTTTTCACAGCCGTTTGTAAGTCCTCCTCAGACAACCATTTTGCCCTTTTGCATTTCTTTTTCTTGGGGATGATTTTGATCACTGCCTCCTATACAATGTTACAAACATCCATTCATAGTTCTTCATACACTCTATCAGATCTAATCCCTTGAATCTATTTGTCCCTTCCACTGTATAATCATAAGGGATTCGATTTAGATCATACCTGAATAGCCTAGTAGTTTTCCCTACTTTCTTCAATTTGAGCCTGAATTTTGCAATAAGTAACTGATGGTCTGAACCACAGTCAGCTCCAGGTGTTGTTTTTGCTACTCTGTAGAGTTCCTCCATCTTCAGCTGCAAAAAATATAATCAATCTGATTTTGGTATTGACCATCTGGTGATGTCCATGTGTAAAATTGTCTCTTGTGTTATTGTTGCCTATTACTCCAGGTACCTCTTGACTTCTTAATTTGCATCCAGTCCCCTATGATGAAAATGATATCTTTTTTTTGGTGTTACTTCTAAAAGGTCTTGTAGGTCTTCATAGAACTGATCAACTTCAGCTTCTTCGGCATTAGTAGTCGGGGCATAGACTTGGATTACTGTGATGTTGAATGGTTTGTCTTGGAAAAGAACCAAGATCTTTCTGTCATTTTTGAAATTGCACCCATGTACTGCATTTTGGACTTTTTTGTTGACTATGAGGGCTACTCCATTTCTTCTAAGGGATTCTTGTCCATGCTGCTGCTGCTGCTAAGTCGCTTCAGTCGTGTCCGACTCTGTGCGACCCCATAGACGGCAGTCCACCAGGCTCCACCGTCCCTGGGATTCTCCAGGCAAGAACACTGGAGTGGGCTGCCATTTCCTTCTCCAATTCTTGCCCATAGTAGTTGATATAATGGTCATCTGAGTTAAATTCCCCCACTCCATCCACTTTACGTGACTGATTCCTACGATTCGTACATTTACTCAGGCCATCTCCTTCTTGACCACGTTTAATTTAAGAACTTTTCATTAAGATCTGTTTATTTTGCACGGCCCTGCAGGGCGTAATTCATAGCTTCATCAAGTTGTGCAAGCTCCTTCACCATGACAAGGCTGTGCTCTATAAGCCCTGGCTACCGCTAAATTATTTCAGACCTCTATCATTTTGTCATTTCAAGGGTGTTATAGAAATGAGGACATACAGTATGCAGTCTTTTGATACTGGCTTTTTCACTCAGCACAATTCCCTTGAGATTCACTGAAGCTGAGTATCAGTAATTTATTTCCTTTTACTGTGTGTAGTATTCCATGCATGGATTACCAGTTTACTTAACTGTTTATTGATTGAAGGCCAACTTCATTGTTTTCAGCTTTCAACTATTACAAATAAAGTTGCTAAGAACACTCATGTACAAGTTTTTTTGTGAGTCTAAGTCTTTATTTCCTTGAGATAAATGCTCATGAGTGTATGGCAAAAACCACTATAATATTGTAAAGTGATTAGCCTCCAACTAATAAAAGTAAATGGGGGAAAAATTGCTCATGAGTGCTAGGGGGCATTTTATTTCCTTTCTTTCAAAACATGACAGACTAGTTCTATATTTTTTCATGGAAATCAAAGAAACTATATTAGCAAGATAATCTTAAAGAAGAATATAGAGAATTTTCACTATCTCAAGACTTACTATAAAACTACAGCATTAAAATAGCTTATACTGGCACTAGGATAGATATATATATATAGATCATTATAATCTTCATCAAAATTGAGATCTGCTTCTCATGAACCAATAAGAAAATGACAAAGAACCCAATAGAAAAATAGAGGCAAAGGATTTGAAAAGTATTTCACAGAACAGTAAACACAAATCATTCATAAACATGTGAAAAGATGCTTAGCCAGCAGAAATAAAGTGCCAATTACAAGCACTGCCTCAACATTGGCAAAAATTTAAGAAAGTATAAAGTCTGGGAATACCAAAGTTAAGAAGTAAATAACAAGGGGAAGTCAGAACTGTTTTAAAAGGCTAAAGACAGTGTAAATTAATAAAACCATTCTGGAGAATGATTTAGTGTTATCTAGTCATTTTGAAGAGTCATTTATCTTATAATCTCTTTAATTTTATTTATACATTCTCAATATATTCTTACCTGTGTACCTGTTCATGACAGCATTTCATGTAATAGTAAATAATTTGTTAAAAAAAATTTGTAAAAAAATAAGAGAGATAAATTATGGTTTAGACACACACTGGAATAGTATGTAGCTGTGAAAGAGAATGAATTATAGCTACTGGCATTTGCATGGATGATCACTAAAGCAAGTCATAGAATACATACACTAGAATTCCATTCATATACAAATATGATATATTTCATAGCTTTTAAAATATGAAAGATATATCTTTTCATTAAGAGAGAATTAGTATTCCCAGGCAGAGTGAGCGGATCCCTCCCTCTCTGAGCCAGGCACTCAGTATCTCTGGAAATATTTGATCCTGTCCAGAATATCCTTTACCCACCTCTCCTCATCCCTTAAGGTCCTATCACAGATGAGATGGGACAGTGTGACAACCGCATCTTCCACCGGGAGGAGGAAGAAGGTGGACGGCTGGGTATAGACCTCTAACGTCCAGTTTCTCTGGGAACTGATTAATCTGAAAACTGTATCTTGTCTTCTTTGTAATTTTCCTCACAGTGTCTGCAGGTAGGCTGGCAGTGAAGTAGGTCTGACGTCCCGCTGGCTAAACATGGGCTAAATGCAGACTCCCTGCCTCTCTCAGGACACTTGGTCCTAAAATGAGGTTAACAGCAGCTACCTGGCCTCACTGGAGTGCTCTTTTCAACCTGCTTAATAAATATAAAACTCAAAGGAAGGTTTTGCCTATGAAATGATTTCACCTCATACTAGATAAAACCATCAGAAAGATATGAATGTGCCCACTTTCATTTTTAAATTTCACTAATGTTTTTGCTATTTTTTTTTAAATCACCTAACAGCAGATTGTCACTGGAAATAAACTTAAAATGTGGAAATTGACCAAGATAGAGAGAGAAATGGCCAATTTTACTAAATCCTTATGTAATCACTATTTGTGCTTTGTTGTTGCTGCTGTTTTTCAGTCACCAAGTTGTGTCTGACTCTTTGCGACCCCATGGACTGCAGCACGCCAGGCTTTTCTGTCCTTCACTCTCTCCCTGAGTTTGCTCAAACTCATGTCCATTGAGTCAGTGATGCCATCCCACCATCTTATCCTCTGTCGTCCCCTTCTCCCCTTGCCTTCAATCTTTCCCCGCATCAGGGTTTTTTCCAATGAGTCAGCTCTTCCAGTCAGGTGGCCAAAGTATTGGAGCTTCAGCTTCAACATCAGTTCTTCCAAAGAATATTCAGTGTTGATTTCCTTTAGGATGGACTGGTTTGATCTCCTTGCAGTCCAAAGGACTCTCAAGAGTGTTCTCCAACACCACAGTGTGAAAGCGTCAACTCTTCAGTTCTCAGCCTTCTTTATGGTCCAACTCTCACATCCATACATGACCACTGGAAAAACCATAGCTTTGACTATACGCACCTTTGTCAGCAAAGTGATATCTCTGCTTTTTAAATACACTGTCTAAGTTTGTCATTGCTATTTTTCCAAGGAGCTAACATCTTTTAATTTTGTGGCTGCAGCCACCGTCCGCATTGATATTGGAGTCAAGAAAATGAAATCTGGCACTGTTTCCACATTTCCCCCATCTGTTTGTCATAAGTGATAGGATCAGATGCCACGATCTTCGCTTTTTGAATGTTGAGTTTTAAGCTAGCTTTTTCACTCTCCTCTTCACCTTTATCAAGAGGCTCTTTAGTTCCTCTTCATTTTCTGCCATTAGAGTGGTATCATCTGCACCTCTGAGGTCGTTGATATTTCTTCCAGCAATCTTGATTCCACATTATGCTTCATCCAGTCCAGAATTTGGCATGATGTACTCTGCATATAAGTTAAATAAGCAGGGTGACAATATTCAGCCTAGAAGTCTTCCTTTCCCAATTTGGAACTTAGTCTCTTGTTCCATGTCCAGTTTTCACTGTTTCTTCTTGACCTGCCTACAGGTTTCTCAGGAGGCAGGTAATGTGGTCTGGTATTCTCATCTCATTAAGAATATTCCACAGTTTGTTGTGATCCGCACAGTCAAAGGCTTTATCATTAGCACTGCCCATGTGTTATTTCATTCATATACCTGTGCATTTAAACAAAGTCATTGATTTTGTACAAAATTCTAAATCGATTTTAAAAACTTAACATTACTATGTGTTTATTTGTGCCTAATTTTTGTAAAGCATTGTACAATAATCTGTTTAATCATTCTCTTTATTGTGATACATTGATTATTTCTGATTTTTTTCTATTTCTGATTTTTTTAACTAAATAATTTTGAAGTGATCTCTCTCATTCTCTCTCTCTCTTTTAACTAAAGTCTGTGCACACTTTTTATTTACTTTGGACAGATTCCTAGATGCAGGACTTCTCTCACTTATGTGTGCCTGTGTACATTCTCGGGTGGTTCTGACTCTTTTTAAATGAGATAAGACATGGAACGCAGCGAGCATGGTGCCTGACACGTGCTAAGCCAATAGTAGAGTATAGACAATATCTCTCATGCACTGGGTGTGGCACAAGGCCCTTTGCACACTTGCCTTTAATACTGTGAACAATTCTGCAAGGGGAGCATTATCATCCCTGTGCTATAAATGAAAAACTGGATTCAGAGAGGTTTAGTTACTTGCCCCACACGGCAAAGCCTAGAGGATGACTATTCCAAACTGAGGTCTCTCTGATGCAAAGGAAGGATGCTGTGCCCTGAGGTATCTTCCTCACAGGTCCTGGGGCAACCCCAAACTCCTTATATAGGCATCTCAAGATGCATCTTGGGGCTTCCCTTGTGGGTTTGATCCATGGGTTGGGAAGATCCCCTGGAGAAGGGAAAGGCTACCTACTCCAGTATTCTGGCCTGGAGAATTCCATGGTCTGTATAGTCCATGGGGTCGCCAAGAGTTGGACATGACTGAGCGACTTTCACTTTAAAAGATGCATCTAGTGAGACAGGTGCAGACCTCTTGTGTCTAATTTCTCTGACAGCCAACTACCTAAAACCACATCACATTTTAATCTTTATCTTACTTATTTACATATGCATTTATTTATTGACATGACAGATATTTAGATGTTGAAATAGTGATTGTGACCCATCTGGGACTCAAGGAATGGAAATAATTTGTTTGAGAATAAAGAACACCACAACCCACTTATTTTTGGATTACTCCATAAAATCATTCAAATTTCCCCAATGCAAATAATGCTGTGGATATTACACTTGATGGCAGCCCATTCTTCCCAGGGAGGTTTGTGAGTAGCTGCTCCCTCTTGGCTCCTTGTCCTAGCAGCTATCCAAGCTGCAAGTCTGAGCTAGTCTCATCATTCATCAAGAGCCAGTGGACATTCAAGAGACTTGTTCTTGGCATATGAGAATCTCCCAGAGCGCTCAGAGAAACAAACATATTTGGAGTTCTCACCTGCAATCTCTGTTCTCTAGTAGTGCAGATAAACAAGCTACTTCCTGAATTAAAGTTAAGTCAAATGCCTGGACTTGGCTTTCCTTAACACCACAGTAGCTTCCACATCTGACTTAGGAATGAGGCCACCACTTCAATGATAAAGCTTCAATATTCAGGAATTAGCTGGGGAAATGATCTTGAGAAAGGTGAAATAATAGAAGGTGATGCTCACTGTTCCAAAAAATGCCATGTCATTCACTGATTTATTCATCCAGATGTGAATTTTCTAAGCACCTGTCTCTGCTAGGCTCTGCACCAAATGCTAGAGAAACAGATCAGCCGTACTCCTTGCCCTCAAGGAACTCACAGTATAGTAGGGTCATCAGAAACACAGATAAATTACTGCAAAACATGTTTTATACTGAAAAGAACTTTATATAAGATACTATGCAAATACAGAAAATGACTTTAGAGGACTCCATGAAGGCTTCAAATATGGCTCTTAAGGAGAGGATGTTGAAGTATGGATAGGAGTTTGCCTTCCTAGTAATAGTAGTGCAAATTAGAGGGGAAGATGGAAAGCCAGCTTTCGAAAGTATTCTGATAGGACTCGGTGACTGGATTTTGCTGGTGGAGTGGAGTGGGAACATAGTAAAGATGGAAGATAACTAAAGGGAATCTGCTTCTCTACTCACAACTTTTCCGACACCAAATGGGTGAAAAGTTTTTCCCCACACCACCCAATTTTCCAACTTTTTGGATAGCAACTAGGTGTCCAGTAATTTAATTCAGTTCTCCGCTGTCAGGCTGCACAGTTCTGTGCCACAAGACTGCCCCATTTCAGATCAGTCACAAGCAATCTGTCCCCATGTTACCCACATTTCTTTCCAACTTGGCTACAAAGTTAGGGATTCAGATTAAATAATTTGCTGGAGTGGCTCAGAAGGCTCAGGGGAACATTTACCTACATTTACTAGTTTCTTATAAAGGATTTTATAAGGATACAGGTGAACAGCCAGGTAAAGAAACAGAACAGTCCTAAATGCAGAGTTGGGGTGGAGTTGGGGTGTGCCAACTGACACATGAATGTGGTCCTCAATCTGGAAGCTTTCTGAACCTCATAATTTAGGGCTTTTTCTGGAGACTTCATCACAAAGGCATAATCAATCATTAACTCAATCTCCCCCACTTCTCCTCTGGGAAGATGGGGAGTGGGGCTGAAAGTTCTACATTTCCAGTCAGGGACTGGTCTTATCTGGTGACCAGAGCCCATTCTGCAGTTTCCAGGTCACCAGAGTCACCTCGTTAGAATAAAAGATGCTCCCATCACCCAGGGAACCTCAAGGGTTTTGAAAACTCTGCGTCAGGAACCAGGGGCAAAGACTAAAAATGTATTTCTTATTATGTCACAATGGCTGCAAAAGTGACTGGCTGTGGGTAATATGACTCCCAGCCCAAGTAATGGCAGCCCTCAGCAGTGTGTGTCCATTTTATATAAACATATCTCTAACCGTGCTTCTTCCCTGGTGTCTTCCGAAACTAGACATTCACATAGGCTGAATTGGAAAATCTGCAATCGGGAAATACCTTTTATTTTTTTTCTCCCATCCAGACCTCATGTAGTCTCAGCTTTTCTAACTCGTTTTAGACATATGTGTCTAATTTTCAGGTATTCTAACCTTTCATACCATCAAAATCAAGGTTCAATCTTCATCCAGTTTGCAGCCTAATCTAGGACTCGGTCTCTCAGTAGCAGTGTTTTGGGAGCCCTCCAGGAGATGACTGGGGGAAAGGAACAGAAGGAATGGGGTGAAGTTCTCTTTGGTTAACTTGTGTTCCCTGGAGTTCTCACGGTGGACCCATGCCTTCTGCCATGCTCTCTCTAACACGCACACACAGTGACTCCTGGGCTCTTTGAAAACATCTGTAGTCTTCTGCCCTGGAGATTCCCCTAGCCTTTCTGCTAGGGACCCCTCCACTGATACTCAGGTTGAAAGGTGATAGTCTTTTCAAGAACTGATAACTGATTTTTCCTCCTGGTCCATGGAAACTTACAACCCTTTGCTCCAACAGAGAGTGGACTTCTAGCTTCCATCATCACTACCTTCTCTCCTGGCTCTCTGAAAGTGGAAAATCCTGCAGCCTCTTGCCTTGAGATTCACCTTGGTGAGTGTTTGACACTGGTCCCTGGAGCTACCAGTTTCAGAGGGCACAGGTCAGTTTCCCTTCAGCACTCTCCTAGGCAATCATCTGGTCCTCGGATATTCTGCAACTGAGCAAGGGTTCAGGTGGAAATGAGGTGCTAGGTTTCCTTCTGGCAATTATCTCCCCTATCTTACTTTGCTGTCCTCTTCACATAAATTCAAAGAATCCTTTCCATTGACTCTCTAACTCTTTTTATTTCTGGTCACTGAAAAGTTGAGTTGTGGTCACCTCTTTTTAGAATGCAAGGTACTTACCAGGCCTCTCTCTAAGCTCTGAGGTTTAGCTGAAATTCTGAGTCAAGATTTTTAAAACTCCATTTAACAGTCTGCTATGCTTCTCTATCTTTTTTTATTTCTCTGTGAAATTAACAACTTTCCTTCAACTCCAAACATCCTTTCTAGCACTCAACTGGAAGCCTGTCTTACTTCTTCAAAGCCAATGGCTGTGAGTCATTTATATTTCTTATGTTGAGAATCATCATGTCAAAGTCTTCCTGTCCCAACCCGCTTGCAAGCATGATACTCCATGGTGGTGACAGAGCAGGAGACATGGACCGCTCATGCACAGTCCAACAAAGCATCTGTTGGCGTAAGTCTTTGGAGGGTAAACCAGCAAGTTTATTGTAACATTAAAAATACAGTCTAGGACTTGGCAGCCCCTCTCCTGCATTTCTGTGCTACGATGGTAACTACATCACATGCATCACAGAAGTCTCTGTTTCACATAAGGAATTACTGAGCATTAACCAAAATTATTGGCATCATACCTGGACATATAAACATAAGAAAGCATACCACTGGCAGAAGTGTTTGATCCAGTATATTATTGAGGTTAAGATGAGAAAGCATCTCTGTACCCCTTGACCTGACTCTGGGTGGACACTGTTTCTCCCTGAATGTACTCTCTTCTTTTCTCTTATCTAGGCAAAGGGTCATTCTATACTGACTCATTGCCTGAGGGACGGTATGTTTCTGGGTTGAAAGCGAAAACTAGCCTATAAGGTTGCCTTCTTACCATGATCAATGGTAGGACTTTTAAAAGATCTAGGAGAGTTTTGTAGAGGATCTGAAGAGGAGGAGACTTCCTTGATCAAAGAAGGCATGACATCAAGACTTCCCTCATCTCAGAGTAGAGAAAGATACCCTTGGGCTTGGAAAGGGAGAGAGAAACCTGTGCATCATGATCAAGGGGTTTGAGCATCACTTGAACTGTCACTGTTGGAAGGCATCAAGACCCTGGACAGATGACCACAGGGAAAACAGAGAGCCTTGCAAAAGATCCCCAGAATAAGACTGAAACCAAAGAGCTAGAAGCCACCAGACCTAATAGCATATGTGGACAAGAATTAGGGATCACCTAACATGAAGCTGCATAGACCTCTGACCAAGGGCAAGTTACCTTGTCTCCCACCCCACCCCTAACCTTACCACCAGAAGACTTCTTGGAAAACACTCCTGTATGAAATCCCAGAATTGTGGCTCAACATCATGATATGCTTGGGAACCACAACAAAGGCCAAAGTGAAGTTTTCTCCCAGTCAATCAAAGTGGAGTCTTAAAAGTCAGAAATTAAATCACATTATAGAAAATAAAGCATTCTCTCTTACACACCTGGGAACTAAAGGACTGACTGATATTTCTACCTCCTACTTGTTCTCTCTTTGGGAATCAATTCTTACAGAGAAAATAATGCCAAGGAGTTTGCAGAAGACCAAGGACCAAGTGATGAGTGCAATTTGAATGGGGTTTAGGGAGTGATTGGCTGACACATTCATCTTCCACATTGCTGTGCTGGCAAATTCTACATGAGGCTGGAACTGCCACCTCACATTAGTTGTGCAATTGTTCTAAATGGCACTTAAACTTCTACAGAAGAAACTAGATTTAGTTTCTCAGCCAAAATGCTCTTGTCTGGTTGATGGGAGCAAAAACAAGCATAAGAACATGTTTTCAGAAATGTTTGAATAATACATGTCAAGACAGCAAAGCAGAAACTCAGAAGGACAGAGTTTTGCAGGGTGGGGAGATTTTCACACTGAATTACAGAGTGAAAAAAAAAATAACCATAGGATGCCCTGATAATAGGAAAGAAGAGAGGGATCATTTATAGTTCAATATTTCTGCCTCAAAGAAATCATTATCAGAAGAAAATAATTCAGGAAAATGGTGAAGAGATCCCCGAGGTCTGAATTCAACTTTGATCTGACTGAGACACCCTAGGGATGCAAAGAGGAGTTTCTGCTCTCAGAGGTCCTGATGGGGTAGAAGTGAGGGAGAATTCCAGGTCTGCATTGTTGCAAAGAGGTGGACACAACTGAGCAACTGAACTGAAACTTTCAGTCTGTAGCATGGGATTGTCGCCTTATAAGGAGATGAAAGACACGACTGGGTGACTGAACTGAACTACCACAGCTCTCTTGCTTGACCACCTGAGGATACCGGAAGAAGGCAACTGTCTATAAGCAAGCAAGCAGGCCTTCACCAGACATCTGATCTGCCAGCACATTGATCTTGGACTTGCCAGCCTCCAGAATTGTGAAAAATGTTTAAGACACCCAGTCTGTGGTATTTTGTTATTCAGTTCAGTTCAGTCGCTCATTTGTATCTGACTCTTTGCGACCCCATGAATTGCAGCACGCCAGGCCTCCCTGTCCATCACCAGTTTCCGGAGTTTACTCAAACTCATGCCCATCGAGTCGGTGATGCCATCCAGCCATCTCATCCTCTGACGTCCCCTTCTCCTCCTGCCCCCAATCCCTCCCAGCATCAGGGTCTTTTCCAATGAGTCACTTCTTCCATCAGGTGGCCAAAGTATTGGAGTTTTAGCTTCAACAAAGTCCTTCCAATGAACACCCAGGACTGATCTCCTTTAGGATGGACTGTTGGGATCTCCTTGGAGTCCAAGGGACTCTCAAGAGTCTTCTCCAACACCACAGTTCAAAAGCATCAATTATTTGGCGCTCAGCTTTCTTCAGAGTCCAACTCTCACATCCATACGTGACCACTGGAAAAACAATAGCCTTGACCAGACGGACATTTGTTGACAAAGTAATGTCTCTGCTTTTTAATATGCTATCTAGGTTGGTCATAACTTTCCTCCCAAGGAGTAAGCATCTTTTAATTTCATGGCTGCAGTCACCATTCACAGCGATTTTGGAGCCCCCCCAAAAATAAAGTCTGACACTGTTTCTACTGTCTCCCCATTGATTTCCCATGAGGTGATGGGACCAGATGCCATGATCTTAGTTTTCTGAGTGTTAAACTTTAAGCCAGCCTTTTCACTCTCCTCTTTCACTTTCATCAAGAGGCTTTTTAGTTCCTCTTCACTTTCTGCCATAAGGGTGGTGTCATCTGCATATCTGATGTTATTGATATTTCTCCCGGCAATCTTGATTACAGCTTGCGCTTCTTCCAGCCCAGCGTTTCTCATGATGTACTCTGTATATAAGTTAACTAAGCAGGGTGACAATGTACAGCCTTGACGTACTCCTTTTCCTATTTGGAACCAGTCTGTTGTTTCATGCCCAGTTCTAACTGTTGCTTCCTGACCTGCATACAGGTTTCTCAAGAGGCAGGTCAAGTGGTCTGGTATTCCCATCTGTTTCAGAATTTTCCACAATTTGTTGTGATCCACACAGCTGAAGGCTTTGGCGGAGTCAATAAAGCAGAAATAGATGTTTTTCTGGAACTCTCTTGCTTTTTCGATGATCCAGCAGATATTGGCAATTTGATCTCTGGTTCCTCTGCCTTTTCTAAAACCAGCTTGAATGTCTCGAGTTTCTTGGTTCACGTATTGCTGGAGCCTGGCTTGGAGAATTTTGAGCATTACTTTACTAGCGTGTGAGATGAGTGCAATTGTGCGGTAGTTTGAGCATTCTTTGGCATTGCCTTTCTTAGGGATTAGAATGAAAATTGACCTTTTCCAGTCCTGTGGGCACTGCTGAGTTTTCCAAATTTGCTTGCATATTGAGTGCAGCACTTTCACAGCATCATCTTTCAGGATTTGAAATAGCTCAACTGGAATTCCATCACCTTCACTTGCTTTGTTAGAAGTGATGCTTCCTAAGGCCCATTTGACTTCACATTCCAGGATGTCTGGCTCTAGGTGAGCGATCACACCATTGTGATTATCTGGCTCGTGAAGATCTTTTTTGTACAGTTCTTCTGTGTATTCTTGCCACCTCTTCTTAATATCTTCTGCTTCTGTTAGGTCCATACCACTTCTGTCCTTTATCGAACCCATCTTTGCCTGAAATTTTCCCTTGATATATCTAATTTTCTTGAAGAGATCTCTAGTCTTTCCCATTCTGTTGTTTTCCACTATTTCTTTGCATTGATCTCTGAGGAAGGCTTTCTTATCTCTCTTGGCTATTCTTTGAAACTCTGTATTCAAATGGAAATATCTTTCCTTTTCTCCTTTGCTTTTTGCTTCTCTTCTTTTCACAGCTATTTGTAAGGCCTCCTCAGACAACCATTTCGCCTTTTTGCATTTCTTTTCCATGGGGATGGTCTTGATCCCTGTCTCCTGTACAATGTCATGAACCTCCATCCATAGTTCATCAGGTTCTCTGTCTATCAGATCTAGTCCCTTAAATCTATTTCTCGCTTCCACTGTATAGTCATAAGGGATTTGATTAGGTCATACCTGAATGGCCTAGTGGTTTTCCCTACTGTCTTCAGTTTAAGTCTGAATTTGGCAATAAGGTGTTCATGATCTGAGCCACAGTCAGCTCCCAGTCTTGTTTTTGCTGACTGTATAGAGTGTCTCCATTTTTGGCTGCAAGGAATATAATCAATCTGATTTTGGTGTTGACCATTTTGTGATGTCCATGTGTAGAGTCTTCTCTTGTGTTGTTGGAAGAGGATGTTTGCTATGACCAGTGTGTTCTCTTGGCAAAACTCTATTAGCCTTTGCCCTGCTTCATTCCGTACTCCAAGGCCAAATTTGTCTGTTACTTCAGGTGTTTCTTGACTTCCTACTTTTGCATTCCAGTCCCCTATAATGAAAAGGACATCTTTTTTGAGTGTTAGTTCTAAAAGGTCTTGTAGGTCTTCATAGAACTGTTCAACTTTAGCTTCTTCAGCGTTACTCGTTGGGGCATAAGCTTGGATTACCATGATATTGAATGGTTTGCCTTGGAAATGAACAGAGATCATTCCGTTGTTTTTGAGACTGCATCCAAGTACTGCATTTCAGAATCTTTCATTGACCATGGTGGCTACTCCATTTCTTCTAAGGGATTCCTGCCCACAGTAATAGATATACTGGTCATCTGAGTCAAATTCACCCATTCCAGTCCAATTTAGTTGGCTGATTCCTAGAATGTTAAGATTCCCTCTTGCCATCTCCTGTTTGACTGCTTCCAATTTGCCTTGATTCATGGACCTAACATTCCAGGTTCCTATGCCATATTGCTCTTTACAGCATCGGACCTTGCTTCTATCACCAGTCACATCCACAACTGGATATTGTTTTTGCTTTGGCTCCATCCCTTCATTCTTTCTGGAGTTATTTCTCCACTGATCTCCAGTAGCATTTTTGGCACCTACCAACCTGGGGAGTTCCTCTTTTAGTAACCTATCATTTTGCCTTTTCATACCGTTCATGAGTTTCTCAAGGCAAGAATACTGAAGTGGTTTGCCATTCCCTGCTCCAGTGGACCACATTCTATCAGACCTCTCCACCATGACCTGTCCGCCTTGGGTGGCCCCACACGGCATGGCTTAGTTTCATTGAGTCAGACAAGACTGTGGTCCGTGTGATCAGACTGGCTAGTTTCTGTGATTATGGTTTTAGTGTATCTGCCCTCTGATGCCCTCTCACAACACCTACCGTCTTACTTGGGTTTTTCTTACCTCGGACGTGGGGTATCACTTCACGGCTGCTCCAGCAAAGCGCAGCTGCTGCTCCTTACCTTGGATGAGGGGTATCTTCTCACGGCCGCCCCTCCTGACCTTGAACGTGGAGTAGCTCCTCTCAGCCCTCCTGTGCCCCACAGCAGCCCATTTTGTTATTACATCTTATAATGGGGAAGGAAGTGGCAGGAGATGGTAGTAAGAGAAACGCACCCACCTTAAAGGGCTAAGGAGTATGGCTTGATGCTGCATCCTTTTTTGAGCTTTAAGTACATAACTGTGTATTGTTCTGGGTTCCAAAGCTGAGACCTCATTAGAGGTGAGCCAATGGTTTCCTTAAAGACCCAAGAAAATCATTTTAATGGCTCAATAGCACAAGAGGAAAATTGCAGAATAGAAATTCATAATAGATAAAAAACAATTTTCTCTGTTTCTACTGAAATAATAAAACTAAAATGAAGTGTAAGTATGTTATATACAAATTTTATTATTTTAATATAATAATTAGTAACTAATAATTTCATTTATCCATTTAATAAATATTTACTATCCATTATTCACTATGCAACAGTGATTCAGCAGAAACCAAAGAGACATGGTCTTTGCTCTCAGGAGTCTCCAGTGTGGTGAGGGGAGACACAAATAACCAACAGCAAGCAAATTATTACGTAACAAAATGTCAGGCTATGATAAGTACAGAGAAAAGCGTCATTTCTGTAATGGATCATCAAAGGGGAAACAATCTGTGATTTAAAACAACAAAAACAACTTGGCTAGGCTTTTGGTTTCAACTCCTTCATATAAAAAGTTTGGAAGACATCTCTCTCATCCGTACGTGAAAAGGGTGAACAAACTGATGCTCAGAGATTTTCGCTGACTCATCAGAGAACTCATGCTGCAAAGCAAGCCTGAGCCCTGGAGTCTGGGGAGAGGTGAATCCAGGGAGAGGGTGACACAGCCAAGGCCGTCTTACCCACTGCAGGCGCAGACCGGAAGGGCGCGCAGGGGGTGATTTCATGAACTGCTGGGGGTGGGGTCTGACGATCTGAGGCTGTTGCCTTCAAATTCATACGCTGAAGCCCTAAGCTTCAGTACTACAGCAGGTGACTGTATTTGGAGATAGAATCTTTAAAGAGGTGATTATCGTCAAATGAAGTCATTGAAGCTGTGCCGTGCCCTACCCCAAAAAGACTGTTATAAGAAGAGAGGATATGGACACAGGTACACAGAAGACCATGAGTTGACAGCCACCTATTTACAAACCAAAGAGAGAAGCCTCAGGAGAAACCAACATGGCAACATTTGATCTTGGACTCTGAGCCTCCAGAATTATGAGACAATAAATTCCCATTACATGAGCCAGACAATCAGTAGTGCTTTGTTATGACAGCTCTAGAAAATTAACACACGGAGCTGTTAATTTTCTCAACCTGAGAAGGATGAGAAGGGGGAGTGAGAAACTCTTGGGGATCTTAGCAGAACCCCGTCTTTCTGGGGTTTACCTGAAAGAATCCAATCAGATTCATATAGTGAAGAGTGAAGAAAAATTTCCTGGTGGCTCTGAGAGAAGAGAAGAGAAATCCTTCAGAATTAAGCCCAGAGCATTCTTTGTAAAAGAAAAAAAAGTCTACTTTCCAAGGAAAAAGTGTTTATCTTATCCTACCTTTAGGAATTAAAGTGTCGGTGTTAAAGTGCTGCACTCAATATGCCAGCAAATTTGGAAAACTCAGCAGTGGCCACAGGACTGGAAAAGGTTAGTTTTCATTCCAGTCCCTAAGAAGGGCAATCCCAAAGAATGCTCAAACTACCGCACAATTGCACTCATCTCACACACTAGTAAAGTAATGCTCAAAATTCTCCAAGCCATACTTCAGCAATACGTGAACCTGAGAACTTCCAGATATTCAAGCTGGTTTTAGAAAAGGCAGAGGAACCAGAGATTCAATTGCCAATATCCACTGGATCATCGAAAAAGCAAGAGAGTTCCAGAAAAACATCTATTTCTGCTTTATTGACTACGCCAAAGCCTTTGACTGTGTGGATCACAATAAATTGTGGAAAATTCTGAAAGAGATGGGAATACCAGACCACCTGACCTGCCTCTTGAGAAACCTGTATGCAGGTCAGGAAGCAACAGTTAGAACTGGACATGGAACAACAGACTGGTTCCAAATAGGAAAAGGAGTACGTCAAGGCTGTATATTGTCACCCTGTTTATTTAACTTATATGCAGAGTACATCATGAGAAACACTGGGCTGGAAGAAGCACAAGCTGGAATCAAGATTGCCGGAAGAAATATCAGTAACCTCAGATATGCAGATGACACCACCCTTATGGCAGAAAGTGAAGAGGAACTAAAAAGCCTCTTGATGAAAGTGAAAGAGGAGAGTGAAAAAGTTGGCTTAAAGCTCAACATTCAGAAAACTAAGATCATGGCATCTGGTCCCATCACCTCATGGGAAATAAATGGGGAGACAGTGGAAACAGTGGGAGACTTTATTTTTTGGGGCTCCAAAATCACTGCAGATGGTGACTGCAGCTATGAAATTAAAAGACGCTTAATCCTTGGAAGGAAAGTTATGACCAACCTAGATAGCATATTAAAAAGCAGAGACATTACTTTGCCAACAAAGGTCCATCTAGTCAAGGCTATGGTTTTCCAGTGGTCATGTATGGATGTGAGAGTTGGACTGTGAAGAACGTTGAGCACCGAAAAATTGATGCTTTTGAACTGTGGTGTTGGAGAAGACTCTTGAGAGTCCCTTGGACTGCAAGGAGATCCCAACAGTCCATCCTAAAGGAGATAAGTCCTGGGGGTTCATTGGGAGGACTGATGTTGAAGCTGAACCTCCAGTATTTTGGCCACCTCATGCAAAGGGTCGACTCTTTGGAAAAGACCCTGACGCTGGGAGCGATTGAGGGCAGGAGGAGAAAGGGACGACAGAGGATGAGATGGCTGGATGCCATCACCGACTCGATGGGCATGAGTTTGAGTAAACTCTGGGAGTTGCTGATGGACAGGGAGGCCTGGCATGCTGTGATTCATGGGGTCACAAAGAGTCGGACACGACTGAGTGAGTGAACTGACCTTTAGGAATATATTCTTCCCACTCTAACGTGCTGCTAGCCTTCTTATGTCACATAAGGGTGAGGAACTTAGGAGTTATACGACTGGATCAACACCCGTGAAACGATCCCCTAAAAGACTGAGATTTAGTCATAAGGTTGCAGAATGTTTCTCCTCCCCTCATCTTACCATCACACCGACAATGCTGCACTATAACAAGAATGGGTTACATCTGAAAGATTTGCAAAGCAAGGCTCTCTCTGTAAGAGCATGTTCGATAGCATAAAGACCACAGGGAGACGGAAGAGGAGGGGGGACATTAGAGGAATTTGAAGTGTCTGCTGCCTACAGGTAGAGTAAACTTTCAGCAGGATACAACTCCTTACCAGATTAACATAAACATCCACATTAAAGATCTTTTTACAGTTTCTGTTACCCAGCGCATGGCTGACTTTTAACCAAAAATTAGAATCCACCCAGATTACAGAGGTAATCAAGTTAAAATGAGGTCATTACAGTGGGCCCTAATCCAATAGGTGTCCCTATAAAAAGGGAAAACTTGGACACAGACACTCAGGGAAAGAAGACGATGCAAAGATGTGCAAGAGCACCATCTACAAGCCAAGAATGTCTGAGGCCACCAGATGCTAGGAGAGAGGCTTGAACACATTCTCGGCAACCCTCAGGAGGAACCAGTCCTACCAGCACCTTGGTCTCTGACTTCCAGCCTCAGAACTTTGAGAATAAACTCCTATTGTATAAGCTGCTCAGTTTATGGCACTTGGTTAGGTCAGCCTTCACGAAACTAATCTAGATTCCTGGAAAGTGGGGTACTGCAGTGAAAAATACCTAAAACATGCATGTGATACTGGAATGGAGCAAAAGGCAGAAGTTGACAGAGTATTGAGCTATTTGAGAGAAAAGTCCTAGATTGCCTCAAGGAGACAGTTTGCAGAAATGTGAACGTTAACGGTACTTCTGGTGAAGTCTCAGATGGGAATGAGGAGCACATTATTGGAAGCTGGAAGAACAGTGACCCTTGTGATAAAACGGCAGAGAACCTGGCTGATTGTGCTCTGTGGGATGGAAAGTAGAACTTGTAAGTAATGAATATGGATGCTTAGCTGAGACTTCTAAGCAAACTGGTGAAGGCACAGCTTAGTTCCTCCTTGCTACTTACAGTGAAATGCAAGAAGAAAGAGATCCATGAAACAAGCTACAGGTAAGCAAAACACAACCAGAAATTGGATAATTCTTAGCCTATGCATGTTGCAAAACATGAAAGAGTGTGTTCTAGAGTGAGCACCATGGGTGTGACCAGACAACCATTTCCTAAAGTGATGATGCATATGACTTATAGATCCAATCAACTACCCAGGGAGAAACACTGCCGACTTGTACAGAAGAGGACAAAGATGAGAGGAAATAAAGGAAGGCTCTCCGACCACTGGGTTTCACTGGCTCAGAGGGTATGGAATCTGCCTGCAATGCGGAGACCCAGATTTGATCCCTGAGTCAGGAAGACACCTTGGAGAAGGGAGTGGCTACCCACTCCAGTATTCTTGCTTGGAGAATTCCATGGGCAGAGGCTATAGTTGATGGTGTTGCAAAGAGTTGGACACAACTGAGCAACTAACACTTCCACTTTCACTTAGCAAGGAGGTGAGGTTTTCACCTCTGTGGGCCCAAAGGGTGGAGCCAAGGAGGACTATTCTACAATTATAAAATCAAATGGAATTTTCCCTAATAGATTTCCATCTTCCTTTTGATCTGTGACCCCTTTTGTCTCTCTAATTTTTCTCTTTTGGAATGGGAATTTCTACCCTGTGACTGTTCAACCTTTATTTTGGAAACAGACAGCTTGTCATCTGCTTTCGCAAGTAAGCAAATGGAGAGGACTTTGGACCCCGGATGACTTCTACTCCAACTCTTGCTTATAACTGATTTTGCGTGATTTAGATGCTAAGATTTGAGACTTTGAGAAGAGGATGTTTTGGTGAGATTTGAGGCTTAGAATTGATGCAGGAATGATGAACAGGAATATTGGAGCGGGTGGATACATTTTACATGTGAGGATTTTGGGGGGTCCAGAGGAAGATTATTATAGGTTAAACTGTGCCTCCCTAAGAAAAGAAATGTTAACCCCTAGAGCCTCAGAATGTGACCTTATTTGGAAATAGGGTTTTTACAGAGATAATCATGTTAAAACAAGGTCATTAGGGTGGCCCCTAATCCTGTATTGATGGAAAGGGGAAATGTGGAAACAGAGACCCATACAGAAGCAACACATACACACATAGAAAGTGATGTGAACATGAAGGTAGAGATTGGTGTCAAGCTCAGAAATGATAGAGATTGCTGGCAAACCATCAGGAGCCTGGACAGAGTCATTGAATCGATTCTCCCTCCAAGTCCGAGAAGAAACCAACTCTGCTGACTTTGATTTTGAACTTCTAGCCTTCATAATTATAAGAATGAATCTTTATTGTTTAAGCCACACCTGTCTGGTCTCTGTTAAGGCTTTGAAAATTATGTTCTACCTACTTATGATATCCTTCCTCCCATCCCAGCTTTACTTAGCTAAAATCCTATTTCCTTTCAGTTCTCTATTTGAGCTTCAGTTCTTCTAAGAAGCTTTCCTCAACTTCCCCAGGCTGGTTAGGTGCTTCCTAACCTCTTGTGTTCCTGCTAGCTCAGCATTCAACACACTTCATGGTAAGTGTCTCTTTATCTATCTGTCTCCACTAGGGTATGAAATCCTTTAAGACAGAGCTATTTATCATTCTTTGCTGTATTCTGTACATAGTTACACAGCTTTAAACACATAGAGAACAGCTCAAAACTATTTTTTGGATGGATGAATGGAAATTACACCTAAATCTAAGAGATGCAAACAATTACTAAGAATTAGGCTGTTAAATGACCAGGATTTTTAAAAAGAGTTGGAAAATCAATGGCATTATGCATTTTAAAATCTATCAATATAGTAACAAGTTCCTGAACAGCACACAATTATATTTTCTATTATTTCCCCTACCTTGGTTGAGTCACCCCATGATTGCTTTCATTGCTCAAGTGTCGCCTGCTGAATTGTCATGGCTCCATGTCTTAACAGAGGGTTTTTTTGTTTTTGTTTTTTTTAATTTCTTGCAAAAAGTAATAGCAGAATGACTAGTTGACAAGGAAATCAGGTCACTTAATTGGTGGCTTGCATAGGCACACATTCACAGAGAAACCTGATTAGCTGACAGGGTTCAGAAGGACTGAGTTGGGACTCTGGCCTTGCCACTTGCCAGCATGAGGCTTTGCTACCATCGTGAGGCAGCAGGGCCATGGGAAGAGCATTTAGCTGTGAGTCAGAAACCAGACTGGCCTTCTCACTTAGTAGCTGAGCGACTCTTTGAAAATCTTCTCTAAGCTCTAAAGTGGGAGTATAAAGCGTCTCTCTTCCTTATCTTCTTCCCAGTTCAGTCACTCAGTCGTGGCCGACTCTTTGTGACCCCATGGACTGCAGCACGCCAGGCTTCCCTGTCCATCACCAACTCCTGGAGCTTGCTCATACTCATTTCCATTGAGTCAGTGATGCCATCCAACCATCTCATCCTCTGTCATCCCTTTCTCCTGCCTTCAATCTTTTCCAGCATCAGGGTCTTTCCTAATGAGTCAGTTCTTTGCATTAAGTGGCCAACGTATTAGAGTTTCAGCTTCAGCATCAGTCCTGCCAATGAATATTCAGGACTGGTTTCCTTTAGGATGGACTGGTTGGATCTCCTTGCAGTCCAAGGGACTCTTAAGAGTCTTCCCCAACATCACAGTTTAAAAGCATCAATTCTTTGACGCTCAGCTTTCTTTATAGTCCAACTCTCACATACATACATAACTACTGGAAAAATCATAACTTTGACTAGACAGGTCTTTTTTGGCAAAGTAATGTCTCTGCTTTTTAATATGCTATCTAGGTTGGTCATAGCTTTTCTTCCAAGGAGCAAGAGTCTTTTAACTTCATGGCTGCAGTCACCATCTGCAGTGATTTTGGAGCCCAAGAAAATAAAATCTGTCACTGTTTCCATTGTTTCCCCATCTATTTGCCATGAAGTGATGGGACCAGATGCCATGATCTTGGTTTTCCGAATGCTGGGTTTTAAGCCAGCTTTTTCACATGTGTGTAGATGTGTCTAAAATACTTTTCTACCATGGGTTCCAATGAACACACTTTGGGAAACATTTCCATAAATCTATCCAGGGAGTGTGTCAACCATGCAAAATGTTGTTAAATCAATATATTTTATAGACTCCTTCAAATTATCACAGATCATGTTCTCAAAATCATACTATCTGCTGAGTGACCACTCTGTGTTAGGCACTGGACTGGAAACTTTTCAGATGACATCTTATTAATTCTTCACATCATCCCATGAGACAAGAACATCAACCCTCTTTCAAAGTTGACGAAGTCAAATCTTAGGGAGGCTGAGGACATACACCCAGCTTGTAAGTGGCAAAACTGTGATTTAAAGCCAGGTTTGCTTGACTCCTAAGCCAAAGATATTTCCTACTAAGCTTCCAGAAGAACCCAAAATACTATGCTTTTTGGAGTTAGATCATTCTGTATTCACATTAAACTTTATAGCTCTCAGAAGCTCCAACTAGAAGCCAGGCATGTTTGCTAAGACTAATTCTCCTTTCTAAGCCCAGATGTCCAGGATGTGCACACCAACATCAGAAAAAGAACCAAAAGCTCTACTGAGCATCTTATCTCTCAGACTGCTGCTATTTAGACCCCAGCCAATGCTGTGTGTGCTAAGGAGGAACTCCTGGAGAGATATACTCTAGCTGCTGCTGCTGCTAAGTCGCTTCAGTCGTGTCTGACTCTGTGCGACCCCATAGATGGCAGCCCACCAGGCTCCCCCATCCCTGGGATTCTCCAGGCAAGAACGCTGCAGTGGGTTGCCATTTCCTTCTCCAATGCATGAAAGTGAAAAGGGAAAGTGAAGTCGCTCAGTCATGTCTGACTCTTAGTGACCCCATGGACTGCAGCCTACCAGGCTCCTCTGTCCTTGGGATTTTCCAGGCAAGCGTACTGGAGTGGGTTGCCATTGTCTTCTCCAATATACTCTAGGAATTAGTGCAAAACAGAAGAAATACAGTCCTCACAAGGACTGAACCCCAGCTTCTAATCAACTCAATCCCTGGTTGGAGGGAGATCTTCCTCAACTTAATCATATGGTTAAGCAGAAGGAAGAGAACATTATCCAAAGCCTCGAAGTATCCGATGTTTTTCATACAAGATGTCTGAAGTGAAGTGAAGTGAAGTGTAGTCGCTCAGTTGTGTCTGACTCTTTGCAACCGACCCCGTGGACTGTAGCTTACCAGGCTCCTCCATCCGTGGGATTTTCCAGACATGAATACTGGAGTGGGTTGCTATTTCCTTCTCCAGGAGTTCTTCCCGACCCAGGGATTGAGCCCAGGTCTCCTGTATTATAGGCAGACACTTTACCATCTGAGCCACCAGGGAAGTAAAAAGTCGGGCACAACTGAGCAACTTTCACAAAATGTCTGACATTTTATCAAAATCCTTCAAGCATTCCAGAAAAAAATGAGAGAGTCAATTCCTAGGCAGGTTGATAAGAAGTCCGGAGTCTCCAAGGAAGAGAAACAGTTTCTGGAGTTCTCAAAGAGGAGATAGGGTTCTGGAATTCTCAAGGAGGAGGAAAGGACAAACACTTTTTCTTCTACATTCCTCAGTCTTAGTTACATAAAATGTCTTTTTTTCTTTAAGCCTGGAACTGATGATTACACAACAAACAACTCAGTTTAAACTCTGTACTAAGGATTATATAACAACAATGTATCCTGCTTGAGGACAATTTCTCCTTCCTAAAAACCTTCTGACTAATCCTGTTGTTTTAAGATGTAAATTGTGGGGGTGGGTCTAGTAAGATCTTTACAACCTTTAGACTTTCTTTTCATTTATTGTAATAACCAATTTAAAAAGTATATAGCTCCCTTTCTAACACTAGCAAGGGGGGCACTCTCCCTACCCCTTCTGATGTCTATGTCAGAAACTTTGCCCCTTTTTATACTTTATAAAACTCTGCTACACAAAAGCTCTTGAGTGATCCAGCCTGATCCCTGATCCTAAAGCTAAATCCTCTTCTTTGGAGGTCACGAATCCAACACTGTTCACCATAAGCTATCAAAAACAAGTGACCCTGAATCCAGAAAACAAATAAATAATAGTAAGAAACCCACAGCAGATTCACATATTAACAGATATGAATATTAAAATAACAGTGATTAATATTGTCAAGGAAAGATAAGACAAGCTTCTGATTTTCACCAGATTCCCAAAATCTATACAAAATGGAAATTCCTGAAGTGCAAAACATTACACTAAAATTAATAAGTTAGTAGATTTATTACCAGCAGATTAGATACAGCTGAGGAAAGGATTCGTGATTAAGAAGACAAGTCATTAGAAAATATCTGGGGTGGGGGGGGGTGGCGGTCCTAAGATGGTGGAGGAATAGGACGGGGAGACCTCTTTCTCTCCCACAAATTCATCAAAAGAACATTTTAACACCAAGCAAATTCCACAGAACAACTTCTGAATGCTGGCAGAGAACATCAGGCACCCAGAAAGGCAGCCTATTGTCTTCGAAAGGAAGTAGGACAAAATATAAAAGATAAAAAGAGAGACAACAGAGGTAGGTAGGCAGAGAAAGAGAGAGAAGTTTCTATGTTATAGCCACGCTTTCTGGGAAACAAACTCACTCAGAAGGACAAGGCAGATAGTGGAGTGCAGTTTATTATACCGGTGGGCCCAAGGCAGAGTCTCCTTTTAGCCAAGGACCCCGACCAGCATTTGTGAAAATCTTTTATACCCCACGTGTCCGAACCCACCACCCCAAATTCCTTGAGACTTACAAAGGAAGGGTAAATACAATCACAATAACCCCATCATTCATGTGTTATGTGTTCAAACAGTTAATAATCAATAAGCCCGTGGTTACATTCCAACCAGTTAATAACTGATAAGCCTGTGGTTACATTCCAATAGATACTGTCTGGAGGCAGGGGTGATTAGTGTATGTTTTTTCTTAGGTGATGAGTAACCTGGACATGATCTTCAAAATTCCCCTGTCCGGAGGGGGTCTTATCCTTCCACTGTCGTTCCCACAGGCACTAAGCAGAGAGTTCAGAGTCCGTTGGAGAGGCTGCTGAGCACGATCAGCACGGACAGGCCTGAGATGGAGTCCAGGCCCTATGAATTCCTTCTTCATCCAAACACCAGTAAACACTCTCTCTGGTGGGTCTGTGGTGAGCCTTGCAATCTCAGAGGGCAAAATAACTGGAAGGAAAAATAAATAAATAATTAAAACCCACAGATTGTCTGCCTAACAGCAACTCCCAGCGGAGCAGCAGCCCAGACGCTTGCATCCCCCACTTAGCAAGCAGGGGAGGGACAGCGAGCCAAGGGCTGCATTGCTTAGGGTAAGGACCTGGCCTGAATGCCCCAAGGGCCATCTGAAGGAACTAATTTGAAACAGCAACCCAGACTGTGGGATAGTGGTCCTGTGAAAAGCCCTAACCTAAGACACCGCCAGGCCCACTCACAGAACAAAGGACTGAGCAGAGCTAGCCGGCTGCGGACCGGCCCACCCCCGGCTGGAGATTCACGGGGTCGCAAAGAGTTAGACGTAACTTAGCGACTGAACTGAAGTGAACTGAACTGAATTGCTAAGTTGTTTCTGACTCGTGGGACCCCATGGACCATAACCTGACAGGCTCCTTGTCCATGGGATTCTCCAAGCAAGAGTACTGGAGTGGGCTGCCATTTCATTCTCCAAGAATATGACTAGAGGTGGAATTTCTGAGTATATCCACCTTTGACTTTATTCGATACTACCACATGGCTCTCCCAGGTGGTTGTACAGATCAATCTTCTCACCAACCACTCTTACGGAGGTTATATTTCTTGGTAATCTCCTGAATTGCAGGGATTCTAAGTGTATAATGGCTTAACTCCCAAATCAATCACTGCTCAGAAATAACATAATTTGAAGCTGTATCATCAACATACTACAAGCAAACAATTCTTCATATGTGCATTTTAACACATAAAATGTAAAGTATAGATCCCAATGGCACAGATCAAATTCTAACAAGAATTAGTCTTATTATTTTTTGAAGTGTATTTAAATTTTTGAGAAGCACCTTTTCCTTCATAATCCCCCAGCATATTGAAAATACCTCTAAGTGCATTTATTCTCTTTCTCCGAAAACTCTGAAATATTGTGCACAAAGCAGCAGCTGTCATATCAGGATATTTCAGTGATGTGATAATTCGTGTTTAAAATTCCCCAGGATCCAGTGAAAAAGTCACGAACATCTGAAGTCAGATGAAGAAAAGGAAGCAAGCAATTTCAGAGCCCCACGAGTCATGACTGTCAAAGTTCTAGGGGGACCCTGCAAGGGGTTCATACAGGAGGGAGTGTGCAGTAAGCAAAGCCTATGGTTCCTGATTGACAGAATGCTCAGTGCCTGGATGACTGTCAGTTAGCTCGGCACTTAGGCCTTAGTCATAGTATACAAAATGATTGTGAGCGAAAGTCACTCAGTCATGTCCGACTCTTTGCGACCCTATGGACTATACAGTCCACGGAATTTTCCAGGCCAGATACTGGAGTGGGTAGCCTTTTCCTTCTCCAGGGGATCTTCTCAACCCAGGGATCGAACCCAGGTCCCCCACATTGCAGGTGGATTCTTTACCAGCTGAGTTATCAGAGCTTGGGTAGTTTAAATACTCATCTGAATTCTGACTATACCATGCAACGAACATTTATATAACTAACGTTAATTGATGACCTACCAGGTACCAGGAAACAGACTGGATGCTGTAAGTGATAATGCCATCAGCAAGGCTGGCAAACATTTATCATGCTTCAGACTCTTTCTGAAATGCATGTCGAGCAACCCTATGATCTCTTTATGTCATTGATACGACAGTCATCTTTATCTCATGGATGAGAAATCTGAAAGTAAAGCCAGTTCGACTCACACAGTTATATGTGCTCGGGCTGGCATATGAGCCAGTAGCTGTTGGATTCCAGGGCTCTGAACTATGAAGCTCTATGAAGTCCGAGGACGGCATGCACACAACACAGCTCCTATTGCACAGAAGTGGCAATCTAGTTGGAGAGTCACACACAGAAACACAAGAAAGATTATAACGTGCAAGTGAGTGAAGTGGCTGAGGATGGGTGCAAAAGGTTGTGAAGAGAAGGGGCCTTTGACCTGGCTCTTGAAAGATGAGAGGACTTTGCAGGATGTAAGAAGGAGGGAAGGGCACCTTCATAGAGGGAACTTTACTCTACACCCAGGTCTCCCAGAATTCCTGCCCTGCTCCCTAGGGAGACATCAAAGAATACCTTATAAAAGTCCTCACATTGGGAAGGCCCACGTGCAAGACAATGCTCAGATCAAAAGCCCTAGGGACTTTTAACAGAAATTTTTAAGCCTCAGAGGTCCCTGAGAAGACTCCTCCAATCCCCAGCCCTGTAAACCTGTGGCACTTTTATGCACGGCTGCCGGCAGAATGCCGAGCTGAGGGGAGGTCGGAATTCTTCAGTCACCGAGGGCGGAAGTACAGAAAGCTGAGTGGAGCCAGACTCAGCCTGCGCTGAAGTCACGGGACTAATTTTAGGGACCTCAAACTTGAGACCAGCCTTTTGATCGACCTCACATGTCTCATCCCATGAGTGTGCTTGCAGCATGAGACAGGCCTGAAAGCTAATTCTTCTGGGGAAAGGGAAATTTTTAGATTTCTCATAAACAGCTCACTTTTGTAAGGAGAAATGAGGAGCTAAAATTAAACTGCCTCAATTATTTGGCTTCTAAACCGACTTATGAAACTCGCAGAGGAAAACGTTGTGCAAATTTATCAGAAGCCATGGGAAAGAGTCATTGCACATCTCCATGGGCTGCGGCGTCTCGGGCAGATCTTGCGGGCCTGTGGCCCCAGGGCTGAGCAGCTGTGGCCAGGAGCAGAGGCCTTGAGGCAAGTTGGCCAAAGGAAATAAGCTGCAAATGGACTCCTGAAGAAGAGGCCGTCTCTATGTGCTTCCGGAGGGTGATGTGCTCTCCTCCTATCAAGATCCAGCTTTGCCTCTTTGTAGGGATACTGACCTTTCCCCCCCCCCCGCCCCGCCGCCTCACTGTCCTGCATTTCCCTTCTGCTCAGACATCATCAGGCATACCAGAGAAACTGTTAACAAGGAACCCATCTCACACAAGCAGATAAATGCAAGGGTTCACCACAGCCCTGGCTGTAATATTCCAAAATTGGAAGTAATCTAAATGTCCATCAACAGGAGCAAACACACAAGGATGGAACATTACACACATTTTAAAAAGAAGGGTGTCGGAGACTTCCCCGGGTGGTCCAGTGGCTAAGACGCGGCACACCCAGTGCAGGGGCCTCAGGTTCGATCTCTGGCCAGGGAACTAGACCCCATGCACTGCAACGAAAGACTCTCCATGCTGCCATGAAGATCAAAAATCCCACGTGCTGCAGCTAAGACCTGGGGCAGAGAAATAAATACATAAAAATAATAAATATTTTAGAAAGGAAGAGAGTCAAATATCAAAAACCAGAATGCTGAATTAGAGCAAATCACAAAAATGAATCCTGGAGTTTGCTACTGTCTATTTAATTATTAATTGTTATTAATGAGTTCTTACCAAAGGAATAAAAATGCAAACTCATGCAAGGGGAAGTGTGTATGTTTACTTCAGTTCAGAAGTTATCTCTGAAGAGGAAAGTAAGTGGGCTCAGGGAGGGGCATTAAGGAACTTCAACGCTATCTGTGATGTTTTATTTGTAAAAAAATTATTGAGAGATTTGAAACGAAGAGGGAGATGTTCAAATTTACCATGCCAAGTGGTGAGTCCAGAAATGTTTATTACATCGGTCTCTGTACTTTTGTTAATGTAAGCAATATTTCATAAAAGTTTTTAAGAAAAGTTTTAAAACTTCATAAAAGTTTTTGAAAAGAAGCAGCTGGGTCTCTTTTTCCCGCTAAGGATCAGAGGTTAGGCCTTGTGTATGCATTAGGTTCAGAAGGGCTTACTGGCCTAACTCAGCAGGAAGTCTGGATAGTCCCTGCAGCTCCAGCAGCTCAGGATTTCAGACTCTGGGCTGACCTCCCAGCCATTCTCTTGGTTACAGGAGTGGCTGAGGCACCTTGGCACAACCCTCCCACACCAAGGGCCCAGCCACACATAGGAAAGAGCCTCCAGCCATGTGCTCTTTACACTGGGCAGCAAAATCTTTCCCGGAATCCTCCAGCAGACCTCTCCTTGGCTGCAACTCGACAACATGATCGCGTATCCTTCCAAGGAGGCTGGGGAGTCAAGGATCTGAAAGTTGGACCATGGGGCAAAGGGCTCTCCAAGAAGACAAAAGAGGGAAACACTGGATTTGGGTGGACAACCAAGAGGGACGCCCTACATCAGGACGGTGGGCTGGTGAAGGGCTGAGAGCCTTGAGAAACAGGGTCTGGTGGTGTCAGTGGGAGGGGGCATCGCAGTCAGCGGTTTCCAGGGGGAAACTGGGCTAACAGTCATGTGTGGTAGAGCAGAAAAACAATGGTCATGGGCTTTGCAGTTTCAAAGACTAATGTCTTGCAAACAAACAAACAAACAAAAAAACCCTAAGTATTGCCAACTATTGTGCCAGGGGAAATAATGAATGGAAAAGAAAAAAAAAAATTAAAAAAAACTACCATCTATTCTATTCTTACATCATTTCTTTTTTTTTTCCATTTATTTTTGTTAGTTGGAGGCTAATTACTTTACAATATTGTAGTGGTTTTTGCCATACATTGACATGAATCAGCCATGGATTTACATGTGTTCCCCATCCTGATCCCCCCTCCCACCTCCCTCCCCATCCCATCCCTCTGGGTCATCCCAGTGCACCAGCCCTGAGCACTTGTCTCATGCATGCAACCTGGGCTGGTGATCTGTTTCACCGTTGGTAGTATACTTGTTTCAATGCTGTTCTCTCAGAACATTCTTACATCATTTCTATAAAATGAAAGAGTATTTTTATAGGAATGAACTAGGAAGAGCACAATAAAAAAATAAAGGCATGTTCTTCCCACAGAACGGGGCTTATGGAAGAGTCACTTACAGACCCTTTTCACTCTTGGTCTGTGGGGTGAAAGTTTTGCACTTGTCCGTGAGTGCTGGGTCCTTCGTGGTCTGGTAACATGGGAGCAAAGCTTTGGGTGGAAGAAGCAGCAGAGAGAGATGGTGGAAAGGCAGACTGGGTCAAGGCTGTGAAGAGCCCTGAAGCCAAGCCAAGAGACTCAGACCCAGCTCCAAAGTGACAATTTCTATGAAGTTTTTTGTCACCTTTCCCCACCCCAACCCCATTTGCCAGCCTCTAGGACCAACAAATCCCTGTCTCGGGCTCTTTCTGACACAACCTAGATTTCAGTTGAGTGGCACTGCTCTGCTAGTTGATTCATCCACCTCCCTCTTTACAACAGGAGTTCCTGGAAAGCCAGAATGAGGTCCTGACCATTTCTGTATCACCAGCATCCCAGCCCAGCAGCCCAGTAGCTGGGATAGCTGATGAATGAGTGAATTAATCAATATATGGAAACACGAACAAGTGAAGGGAATGGATTAGGCCACCTCTAAAATATAGCTTAGTGTTTCAAAGGATGGGCTAAACATTAGGAGGGAATCTGTTCTAATTTGCTTCAGTCGTGTCCGACTCTTTGTGACCCTATGGAACCTACGTAGCCTGCCAGGCTCCTCTGTCCATGGGATTCTCCAGGCAAGAATACTGAAGTGGGTTGCCATGCACTCCTCCAGGGGATCTTCCTGACTCAGGGATCGAACTTGCGTCTTGGCAGGCTGGTTCTTTACCACTAGCACCATCTGGGAAGCCCTAGGAGGGGGTTTAAAGGTGCCCAAGTTTGACTTCCAAACCTATCCCTGCCTATCTGTGACTTTGAGCAAATCATTTAATGCCTGTGCCTCAGTTTCCTTGTCTATAAAGTGGGAATTAATATGCCATTCACAAGGTTATAAATAGAATTAAATGCATTCATATAAGTAAATCAAATTAACTTGGCTTAATAATCTCAGCCTATATTTTTATTAGTAGTAGTATCTTTATTTCAATTCTGAGGAAAACTTAGGCAGAACTCAGTTCATTAAACTCCCACAGCTGAAACCCAGCTCCTTCAGCTCCAAATCACTATGGATGAAATGTCCTTACCTTTATACCTAGAATCTTCAGAAGTGTGATTTCCAGAGTGTTCCTAGAGATCAGTAAAAGGATTACAAGTCTTTGCAGAAAACTGCCACCAGATTTGCTTTGCTTCAACCAGGTGTCAAGGACTTATGAACTCCTGTAAGCCTGTTTGACACCGTGGTTGGCATTTATTGAGGAATTACTATGCACTGGATCAGAGGTCAGCATACTACAGTTTATGAGCCAAACCTGTTTTTGTAGGGCTGGTGAATTAAGAATGGTGTTTACATTTTAAGTAGTTTTAAAAAGTCAAAAGAAGCATAATATTTTATGCACAATAAAATTATATGAAATTTAATTTTCAGTGTTCATTAATGAGTTTTATTGGAATACAGCCACACCCACTCTCTGCCCATTGCCAATGGCTGCTTTAGTGTCCAAAATTTTAAGACTTCTCATCTGATCTTTTATAGTAGCAGCTTGTTGCCCACTGTGATGGATGCTACAGTCAGAACTTTACCTGGATGACTCAGTCTTTATGACTCCGTATGGTGGAGATGTGCAGACCTCACTTACCATTAGGAGGCAGATGCTTAAAGGGGGCAAGTAACTTACACCAGGTCACATGATAGCAGGTACTAGAGTCAGGATGTGGGAGCTGGGCCACTCACGAAGAGGTGAGTGGCAATTTCCTCCTTCGGTTGAATTTTTCCTGAGATTCATCAGCCTTTTTTCACTCCCTTCAAGAAAATAAATGCTTCTAACTATTAGAAGGACCTAAATTAAGTGAAGAAGGAAGGATACTTTTGCAAGAGTTTAGTAAAGTAGGTGGTGGGGGGTGGGTGGCAAGCTCAGGGCCTGACAGGTCCAGATGGGTGATTGGGGGAGGAGGTGGGGTGGTCAGAGTCAGGGGAGGGTGGTAATGATCAGACAGCCAAACTCTACTCCATGTGGTAAGGATCTCATCGCTTAAGACAGGGACCTGAGCCCACTTTGAGGCCAAGGAGCTGGGGGGAAAGGCAGAAACCCGCCCTACTAACAGGAGTTTGAGAAATGTTGGAGAGAAGGCCAGGTCAGGGATGATTAAGGTAATTTCTGCCCAGGTTCTTTCTTCCTTCTTGGAACTCTTGACTTCTGTTGTAAAGCTGCATTGTTCCTGTATTCCACAATTTCTGCTCCTCAATTGGCTGGTCTCAGGATCTGACCTAAGTCACACAAGTCAGACACAAGGATTTGGAAGCACTTCTGCCTCATATGAGACAGATCCTTCCAGAAGACAACATTATTTTATAGAGGATAAAAATGGGAGTGACTTGGACTGAGCCTATATGCAGTGTAAACACTCTGTTAGGAATTTTCTGTAGGCTATTCCACTAACCCACGTCAACCATTCAAACAGAGCAATGGAGCAGAAATGGCCTCTATTCCCTCAGTATTCTCCGCTCTTTTTTTCTTAGCAATAGGACTTCAATTTCACCTGGGTGCATAGCTGTCTAAATAAAGGCTGCATTCCTTAGAATCCCTTGTTGCCAAGTGGGACCACGTGACAAATTCTGCCCAAAGATCTGCAAGCCCATGAGTTATGTGTGACTTCCAGGAAGCACCCTTTAAAGAGAAGGAGAGAATTCCACTATAGTCCTTACTCTTTCATGAGAGCTGAAAACAGGACATGATGGTTGGTGCTTGGCAGCCATTTTGGGCCATGAAATGAATGCTACCTGCGGATAGCCTCAGAGTGGCAGGAGGGAAGGGCCAATATCCCTGAAGATTGTGAAACTATCTTACCAGTCTTGAACTGCCTATATGAGAGAGAAATAAACATTTATCTTGTTTAAGCCACTGTTATTTTGGCTTTTCTTGTACTCATAGCCAAATCAAATGCTAACTTATAATAATGTAGAAACAGAGGTTCACAGAGGTCAGTGATGTACTCAAGGTTACATAGCTACTAAGTGGCAGAACCAGCATTTATACACAGGATTGCCTGAGATCAAGCTTGTTCTTCTTTTAATAATAATGACAACTCCATGACATCCATTATTCACTGAGTCCCTACTATGTGCCAGACAATGAGCACCTTCACCCAAACTGGATTTGAACTATCACAAGCTCAATGTATAAGCTAAGGAAAGCTATTTAACTCCTGAGTTTCAGATTTCCCATCTGTAAATGAGCTCAAATAGATGGTTTGGGGGAAAATTAAATGAGATCATGGATGTGAAGTGTGGGGTATGTCACCTGGCACAGAATAGGTTCCTTATAGATAACTTCTTTATTTCTAGATCCTCAGTGCCCTTCATAGGTTGTACACATACTAGGCACCCAGGTAATCCCCATGGTTGCAAGCCAATAACTACTAGCTGCTCTTGCAAGAAAAAGGCAAAGACACGTGAACTGATTCAGTCAGGGAACCTTGACTGGGCGCCTGGTAAGTGCCGTTGGACACAGGCTGTGGTGAGAGTGGTGAAGGCCAGCACTGTTATGGGGGAACACGGGGCAAGAGTTCAAGAAGCCAGGACTGTATCTCCCTGACCAAAGCAGAGCAGGGCTCAGACGGTGCACACACACAGCCCAAGGACACCACAGAGGAGAAACATGATGTCATGAGACAGCACTCAGGCCGCCAGTGCTAGGAGAACCCCAGAGGGCTTCCGCAGGCTGGATGTTCTAGGAGAAGTGGGATTTTGGCAAGCCCAGAATAAGGGAAAGGTTTTGACAGGCACCATGGCAGAGTTGGACTGTGAAGAAAGCTGAGCACCGAAGAATCGATGCTTTTGAACTGTGGTGTTGGAGAAGACTCTTGAGAGTCCCTTGGACTGCAAGGAGATCCAACCAGTCCATCCTGAAGGAGATCAGTCCTGGGTGCTCATTGGAAGGACTGATGCTGAAGCTGAAACTCCAATACTTTGGTCACCTCATGAGAAGAGCTGGCTCATTGGAAAAGACCCTGATGCTGGGAGGGATTGGGGGCAGGAGGAGAAGGGGACGTCAGAGGATGAGATGGCTGGATGGCATCACCGACTCGATGGACATGGGTTTGAGTAAACTCTGGGAGTTGGTGATGGACAGGGAGACCTGGCGTGCTGCGATTCATGGGGTCACAGAGTCGGACACGACTGAGCGACTGAACTGAACTGATGGCAGAGAGTGTGGTTCCAGGGAAGAGGCCAGATTACTCTGACTTCCTGGGCACCAACCGGTAGAAGAGAATGAAATCGCTTCATGCCCTTATCCAATAAAACCCATCCACCAGGAGTTTATTCTAAATATTCTGAAGGCACATTAGAGCTGGCATTGAAAGATGGTAGGAAAAACACAGAATTTAGAGTCCAAACACTCATATTCTAAGCTTCACTCAGTCAGTTCAGTCACTCAGTTGTATCTGAATCTAGGTGATTCCATGGAGTACAGCATGCCAGGCTTCCCTGTTCATTACCGACTCCTAGAGCGTGCTCAAACTCATGTCCATTGAGTCGGTAATGCCAACCAATCATCTCATTCTCAGTCATCTCCTTCTCCTCCTGCCTTCAATCCTTCCCAGTCAGGGTCTTTTCCAATGGGTTGGCTCTTCAAATCAGGTGGTCAAAGTATTGGAGCTTCAGCATCAGTCCTTCCAAAGAACACCCAGGACTGATTTCCTTTAGGATGGACTGATTGGGTCTCCTTGAAGTCCAAGGGACTCTCAAGAGTCTTCTCCAACACCACAATTCAAAAGCATCAATTTTTCAGTGCTCACCTCTCTTTATAGTCCAAGTCTCACATCCATACATGACTACTGGAAAAACCATAGCTTTGACTAGATGGACCTTTGTTGGCAAAGTAATGTCTCTGCTTTTTAATATGCTGTTTAGCTTCCTTCCAAGGAGCAAGTGTCTTCTCATTTCATGGCTGCAGTCACCATCTGCAGTGATTTTGGAGCCCCTCAAAAATAAGGTCTGTCACTGTTTCCATTGTTTCCCCATCTATTTGCCATGAAGGGATGGGGCCAGATGCCATGATCTTAGTTTTCTGAATGTTGAGCTTTAAGCCAACTTTTTCACTCTCCTCTTTCACTTTCAACAAGAGGCTTTTTAGTTCCTCTTTACTCTCTTCCATAAGGGTGGTGTCATCTGCCTATCTGAGGTTATTGATATTTCTCCCAGCAATCTAGATTCCAGCTTGTGCATCATCCATCCTGGCATTTCATGTGATGTACTCTGCATATAAGTTAAATAAGCAAGGTGACATTATACAGCTTTGAAGTACTCTTTTCCTGATTTGGAACCAGTCTGTTATTCCATGTCCAGTTCTAACTGTTGCTTCTTGACCTGCATACAGATTTCTTAGGAGGCAGGTCAGGTGGTCTGGTATTCCTATCTCTTTAAGAATTTTCCACAGTTTGTTGTGATCCACATAGTCAAAGGCTTTGTCATAGTCAACAAAGCAGAAGTAGATGTTTTTCTACAACTCTCTTGCTTTTTCAATGATCCAATGGATGTTGGCAATTTGATCTCTGGTTCCTCCGCCTTTTCTAAATCCAGCTTGAACATCTGGAAGTTCATGGTGCACATAGTGTTGAAGCCTGGCTTGAAGAATTTTGAGCACTACTTTGATAGCATGTGAGATGAGTGAAATTGTACTGTAGTTTGAACATTCTTTGTTCAAATCAAGGTAAATTGAAAGTGGTCAAACAGAAGATGGAAAGAGTGAACATTGACATTCTAAGAATTAGAGAACTAAAATGAACTGGAATGAGTGAATTTAGCTCAGATGACCATTATAGCTACTACTTTGGGCAAGAATCCCTTAGAAGAAATGGAATAGCCATCATAGTCAACAAAAGTCAGAAATGGAGTACTTGGGTGCAATCTCAAAAATGACAGAATGATCTCTGTTTGTTTCCAAGGCAAACCATTCAATATCACGGTAATCCAAGTCTATGCCCAGACCAGTAACGCTGAAGAAGTTGAAGTTGAATGGTTCTATGAAGACCTACAAGATATTTTAGAACTAACCCAAAAAAGATGTCCTTTTCATTATAGAGGACCAGAAAGCAAAAGTAGGAAGTCAAGGAACACCTGGAGTAACAGAAAAATTTGTTCTTGGAGTACAGAATGAGGCAGGGCAAATGCTAATAGAGTTTTGCCAAGAGAACGCTCTGGTCATAGCAAACACCCTCTTCCAACAACACAAGAGAAGACTCTACACATGGACATCACCAGACGGTAAACACTGAAATCAGATTGATTATATTCTTTGTAGCCAAAGATGGAGAAGCTTTATACAGTCAGCAAAAACAAGACCAGGAGCTGACTGTGGCTCAGATCATGAACTCCTTATTGCCAAATTCAGACTTAAATTGAAGCAAGTAGGGAAAACCACTAGACCATTCAGGTATGACCTAAATCAAATCCCTTGTGATTATACAGTGGAAATGAGAAATAGATTTAAGGGACTAGATCTGATAGACAGAGTGCCTGATGAACTGTGGATGGAGGTTCATTACACTGCAAAGGAGACAGGGATCAAGACCATCCCCATGGAAAAGAAATGCAAAAAAGCAAAATGGCTGTCTGAGGAGGCCCTACAAATAACTGTGAAAAGAAGAGAAGTGAAAAGCAAAGGAGAAAAGGAAAGATATATCCATTTGAATGCAGAGTTCCAAAGAACAGCAAGGAGAGATAAGAAAGCCTTCCTCTGTGATCAGTGCAAAGAAATAGAGGAAAACAACAGAATGGGAAAGACTAGAGATCTCTTCAAGAAAATTAGAGATACCAAGGGAACAGTTCATGCAAAGATGGGCACAATAAAGGACAGAAATGTCATAGACCTAGCAGAAGCAGAAGATTTTAAGAAGAGGTGGCAAGAATGCACAGAAAATGGTACAAAAAATCTTCATGACCCAGATAATCATGGTGGTGTGATCACTCACCTAGAGCCAGACATCCCGGAATGCGAAGTCAAGTGGGTGCTAGGGAGCATCACCAGGAACAAAGTTAGTAGGGGTGATGGAATTCCAGTTGAGTTGTTTCATATCCTCAAAGATGATGCTGTGAAAGTTCTGCAATCAAGATGCCAGAAAACTGGAAAACTCAGTAGTGGCCACAGGACTGGAAAAAGTCAGTTTTCATTCCAATCCCAAAGAAAGGCAATGCCAAAGAATGATCAAACTACAGCACAATTGCACTCATCTCACATGCTAGTAAAGTAATGCTCAAAGTTCTCCAAGCCATGCTTCAGCAATACATGAACCGTGAACTTCCAGATGTTCAAACTGGTGTTAGAAAAGGCAGAGGAACCAGAGACCAAATTGCCAACATCTGCTGGATCATCAAAAAAGCAGAATTCCAGAAAGACATCTATTTCTGCTTTATTGACTATGCCAAAGCCTCTGACTGTGTGGATCACAATAAACTGTGGAAAATTCTGAAAGAGATGAGAATACCAGACCACCTGATTTGCCTCTTGAGAAATCTGTATGTAGGTCAGGAAGCAACAGTTAGAAGTGGACATGGAACAAGAGACTGGTTCCAAATAGGAAAAGGAGTATGTCAAGTCTGCATATTGTCACCCTACTTATTTAACTTATAGGCAGAGTACATTATAAGAAATGCTGGGCTAGAGGAAGCACAAGCTGGAATCAAGATTGCCAGGAGGAATATCAGTAACCTCAGATATGCAGATGATACCATCCTTATGGCAGAAAGTGAAGAAGAACTAAAGAGCTTCCTGATGAAAGTGGAAGAGGAGAGTGAAAAAGTTGGCTTAAAACTCAACATTCAAGAAACTAAGATCATGGCCTCTGGTCCCATCACTTCATGAGAAATAGATGGGGAAACAATGAAAACAGTGACAGACTTTATTTTTTTGGGCTCCAAAATAACTGCAGATGGTGGCTGCAGCCATGAAATAAAAAGATGCTTATTCCTTGGAAGGAAAGTTATGGCCAATCTAGACAGCACATTAAAAAGCAGAGACATTACTTTGCCAACAAAGGGCTGTCTAGTCAAGGCTTTGGTTTTTCCAGTGGTCATGTATGGATGTGAGAGTTGGACTATAAAGAAAGCTGAACGCCGAAAAATTGATGTTTTTGAACTGTGGTGTTGGAGAAGACTCTTGAGAGTCCCTTGGATTGCAAGGAGATCCAACCAGTCCATCCTAGAGGAGATCAGTCCTGAGTGTTCATTGGAAGGACTGATGCTGAAGCTGAAACTAAAATACTTTGAAAAGCTGACTCATTAGAAAAGACCCTGATGCTGGGAAAGATTGAAGGCAGGAGGACAAGGGGACAACAGAGGATGAGATGGCTGGATGGCATCACCAGCTCGATGGACATGAGCTTGAGCAGACTCTGGCGGATAGAGAAACTGCAGTTCATGGGGTTGCAAAGAGTCGGACATGATTGAGCAACTGAACAACAGCAAATTTTGGGCTGTGCTCGCTCTTCGCTGTCACAAGCAGACTTTCTCCAGTTGTTGTGAGCAGGGACTGCTCTCTAGCTGCAGTGTGTGGGCCTCTCATCGCAGACTTCTCTTGTTGTGGAGCACAGGCTCTATGACACATGGGCTCTGTAGTTTTGGAGCACAGGCTTAGTTGCCCTGTGGCATGTGAAATCGTCCCGGACCAGGGACCAAACCTGTGTCCCCCACATTGGCAGGCAGATTCTCAGTCACTGGACCACCAGGGGAGTCCGCTCTGGGGCTTTAAAAAATCTAGTAGTTGTATGGCTATAGTCTAAATATAATGTTGTAAACTGTGGGTTGGAGTCCACATGTGCCCAACATTTAAATGTGTGGGAAGAAAAAGAAACGATAAAAACAAATAAATGGTCAGAGAATCTATTATGTGTTAGGGTTTTATTGATATTCTCATTTAATTCTCAGAGATACCCCAGAAATGGTTATTAATAAATGCATTTCACACTTAATAATAATGACAACAATCATAGTAATGAAAGAGTTATTGGATCACTGCTGTCCTTTATTGAGCCTTTGCTATGTGTCAGACTGATTTCTAAAAGCTTTACATACATTCTCTTATTTAATCCTCATAAGAACCCTGGATCCTAGGTCTATTTCTATTTCTATATTAAAGATTTGGAGACACGCAGGTACTATGTGGAAAAACAGAAGTTCAAGGGCATACTTTTAGCCATTACACAGCAGGCTGAAAGCAAGGAGGTCAGGTGATCAGGGACTTCATCCAGGACACACAGGTAGTAAGTGGTTCACCGGAGACCAGAAGCCAGTTTTGCCTGATGGCAAAGGCCACACTTCTTCCACAGCACACTCTGAGAATACAGGGGCCCAATACTACCTCCCCTTGAGCCTCCAAGCAGCTCCAAAAGCTAGAAGAACAAGAAGATGACGGTTGTTGACAGGTTCACTCTGGCCCAGTCCCAGTTTGGAAACGGGCCCTAGTAGTGAACTTGGGCTTCACTCCAGATGTCACAGGAAGCCACTTGGAAGAGCGTGAGTCAGAAGGTGACATGTTCTTGAGAGAGGTTTTTGAAAAGCACTCAGGACACTCTGCAGGGCACAGACTGCCAGAGAGGCAGCAGAGTTGTTAATTACCTAAGGTAGGTTTCTAATTACTCAGAGATGATTCCATGTAAGAAAATTAAAATCCTCAGAGGCAACTAAAGTCACCCTGAGCACTGTCTCCACCCTGGTATGATTTCCGAATCCTGGAGAAAGAAGGGCTGTTTTCAGTGGGCTGATGGCATTCACCCTCAAGCAGTGCCAGAGGGCTGATGAAAACAGGGAACCGTTCTGTGTGATGGTGGGCAAGCAAATCAAGGGTCAGGGAGAATGACGCCCCCAGCCAGCTCTAACCCAGACTAGAAATGGCTGCAGGGATTTGTTTGAGAGGGGCTGGACACCCAGAACAGCCCAGACCACTCCTCTCAGGTCCCAGAGATTCAGAAAGCTTGCTGAGAGTGAAGGAGCCCAGAAGGATGGGCCAGGTAATGAGGAAGATGATGGACTTTCCAGAGCACTAACTTTTCTTGATGTTAACTGCATGTCAGCCATGGTTCTGAGCACCTGGCATGCATTCATTTATTTAAATCTGAGCCTCTTGATGAAAGTGAAAGAGGAGAGTGAAAAAGTTGGTTTAAAACTCAGTAGTCATGAAGCTGAGCGCCAAAGAATTGGTGCTTTTCAACTGTGGTGTTGAATAAGACTCTTGAGAGTCCCTTGGACTACAAGGAGATCAGACCAGTCCATCCTAAAGGAAATCAGTCCTGAATATTCATTGGAAAGACTGATGCTTAAGCTGAATCTCCAATACTTTGGCCACCTGATGTGAAGAACTGACTCACTGGAAAAGATCCTAATGCTGGGAAAGATTGAAGGCAGCAGGAGAAGGGGATGACAGAGGATGAGATGGTTGAATGGCATCACCGACTCGATGGATATGAGTGTGAGCAAGCTCCAAGAGTTGGTGATGGACAGGGAAGCCTGTCCTGGACAAGCCTGATGGACAGGAAGTGCTACAGTCCATGGGATTGGAAAGAGTTGGACCCTACTAAGCAACTGAACTGACTGACTGACTGACCCTGCAAAACTGAGGCAGTTGATTCTCATTATTCATGGTAGTTTGTTCCAATAAATTCTCCCTGAACACTGAATTAATGAATACCAAACCACTGCTCCCAGGGGACCCCAAGAATAGGGTCCTGCAATCTTCTGGTCATGCTATTTTTTTTGACCAATCAATATATTAATTGGACTTATGTACACTTTTATTTAAAAACACCATATTTAATATATAGTGGAAAAATATAAAAAGAATGTGTGAATATATGCATAACTGAGTCACTTTGCTATACAACAGAAAATAACACAATTTTGTAAATCAACTATACATCAGTTTTAAAAAAAATGATAAACTCAAAAAATATGCATGCATAGTTGATTGTTTACATTGAACTCACAGCCAACGGCATTCATGCCCAAATGAAGCTGTCTAACACATTGATTTACTCCATCGTGCACACCACAGCCTGCCCAGGCTTAGGATTGCTGGGCAGAGATTCAGCACCAGCAAAGAGTCACCAACAAAGAGCACAAAAGTGGGAAAAACATGGCACTGAATATCCTGCGAAAAGGACACTGGTTTATCGTAGAAGAGCTAAACCAAGCAGCAGACATCACCTTGTTGGAGCCGAGCTAGGAATCTGCTGGTCATGTCATTACATGACCCATAACCCCACCCCACTTTCCAAGTACGTCAGTGTCCGGAAAAGCCTCTGGAGTATTGATTTAAGGGTTAGAGACACATTTTAGCCAGTATTTGAATCCAAAAAGAAGTTCACAAATAATGAAGACTGCCCTATTATATCTTTGTTTTAAACACGGGGAAACTGAGGCACAGGAAGACAAAGTGCCTTGACCCCCGTCTCGCAGCCAGCCAGTGGCAGAGCCGGGATTGTGCACCTGGGCACTGAGGCATCCTATACACTGCACCGCCCTCTTGTCTTGTGTGTGTTGGTTGTGGGCAAGGGGCAGCAAGTGGGAGGCAGGAGCGTGTTTGCACGGGTGCTACATAGGTGCTGTGGGCAGAGCTGGCAAAATGGGAGACTCAGAGCTCCCACCTCATGGGACTGGACTTAAAGAACATGATGCAGGAGGTAGATGGATCACATAATGCTTGACAAAGGGTATCCACCCTGCACACAACACACAGAGAAGAGACTAAAACTCAGAAAACTCCTGTTGATCATACATGTGGCATTTGACCTGAGAATAAATGCTGCTATGCATCTTTGCACACAGGTCTTCCAGAAAGCCAACTGGAAACTCACCAGACATCTAGGATTCTATTCAAATGTAAAATATTCATGGAAATCTGTCACAGGGATTGCCAACAAATATTTTCAGGAGATTATCTTATCTATATTTCAAAGCTCTGTAAAACCCATATGCAAAAATTTCAAAACTGCAACACAACAAAAGGGGTTAAGTTTTTTTCTTTTTTTAAATGAAAGGATCCACAATGATCAGGAAAAGTGCTGGGAAGTTTACTGATTTAGAAAACTCTGCCAATGGATTAAACATCAATTAATTGCTAAGATACAGAATCCAAGAATGCTCTGTGTTCAATGAGGTGTCAATTTAATATGGGGCTTTGTTAACTGAATGTACAATTTGAACAAATTCAAAAAGAGTGTGTCACACTTGAACAGGTTAAGAAAGAATACAGACCAAACTACAGAAACAGTCAAGCAATCAAACAGATTTTTAAAAAGAAACTTGTAACAATAGATGCAGTAAGCTGCTAAGTATTGGAAAAATCCAGCTGTTAGACACACTCCAGGACTCTGTATGTGTGGTAGGGACTGCGTAAGAACACTGGGCAGGTGGTCCTCCAGACAGAAAACTAGCAAGATCCAAAACAAACAGGGAAAAAGAGCCCCGTTTACCTACCTGGATGCTTACTCAGTTTTGAACTGAGTTGGAAGCTATCAAGTTTCCGAAGACATTATAGAACACCTATCTCATGCAGGTCTGGGTTTGTTGTTAATGAATCCCAGAGGGGGAAAAAAATCAGGTTGGGCCAAAAGTTCGTTCAGGTTTTTTCTATTACATTTTATGGACCAAGTTGAATGAACTTTTCTTAGTGGTAACAGCAGTGGTGAACATCTATTGAATGCTTGTCACTGGCCTTGCATTATGCCAAACCCTTGAGCTATCTCATCTCACTCAACTGTAACAGTCCCCTTAAAGTTCAATTATTCCAGTTGTGTGACCCAGAGAGGTCAAGCAGTTCTCCCAAATCCAGCCAGCGAGGAGCAGAATTAGGATTTGAACCCAGATTTGTCTGTTCCCAATTCTAAGATTTTTAATCATTTTACTAAACTGTTTCTCAAGGATGATATTGTTTCAAAATAATTAATAGACTGGCTGAATATAAAAATAAATCAAACTTTTCAAGTTCACTGGGAATGTAAACACCCTGAGATGTATAACCTCACTACTGAATGTCAGCCTCAGGAATATTGGCCCTATGTGATATGATTCCTGTTCCAGATCCCTTTTCCAGTGGCCCTTCTCCGGGGGTGGGGAGGTGGTGTCACTGGATAACAAAATATAGGTGACAATAAGCTTGACAGAATATTAGGGGGTTCTATGGATTTATTGATGCCTAGGATAAACCCTAGGTACCTTGCTGTTGCTTGGAGATGGATATTGTGAGCAAGACTATATAAAAAAGAGAAAACTCCTATTCCCAAGGCAACTTGGCCCAGTCTATTCCTCCTCCAACCCTAACTCTAACCGTAACCCTGAGACTAGCTGGGCTTGTTTCCAAGAAAATCGTTCTTTGCCATATTTACCACTAATTCTGTGAGACCTCTCCTGGCCAAGCAGGTCCACATCCCAGCAGTTTGCATTTGTCCTTCCGTGGAACAGTCAGACAAAAACCCAGAATCTCTAATGGAGAAATATAGAAATCTATTTGTATCTGGCTATCTTAATATCTGGCATGAGGAGTTTCTCTTAGGGATGGAAGCATCACTGGGAAAACGTCTTATGAGGAAGAGGTGGCCTGGAAGGTCTGGGTCAGCAGTACCAAGGTGGCAAAGAGGTGATCAAGTATTAGAGGTGAACAGGGGTGGCAAGAAAGAAAAGGGGAATGGGGAGAGCAAGAAGGGCCAGAAGCTTGAACTGAAACTGCAGAAACCACCAAGGCAATGCGCTTGATTCCACAGCACGTGTGCATACACAGCTCGGAGTCTTCTCCCTAAGCCAACACGTGTGTGTGAGCTTTCTTTAGTGGGAATTATGAAAATGAGCTACACTCTCCTTCTGGATGGACTGGTTGTGGAATGGAGGCAATCTGAGCAGGATAGGGAGGTGGTCTCTATGCTGAACTCAGTGAAAGCAGGAGATGGAAACTGGTGTGAATAAGAGAATGAAATTACTCTCTCCCCCAAATTTCCAGAATCCTGGTGAGGGCCACAAGGGTCACTATAGCATTTTCAGATATTTTTTTCCAGACTGAACAGATCTGGAGGCCTCACCAGCTTCTGACACAGAGAGACATCCCAAGACAAAAGAAGCACAAGTCATCACCGATAACACTGGGAACAGGTATTGTTGAACAAATGTGTGCCAGACCGAATCCTAAGTAACTGACATGCCTTAATTCATTTACTGTCAGCAACTGTGAAGAAGTTACTATTAATGGAAGTGTTAGCTGCTCAGTTGTGTTTAACTGTTTGTGACCCCATGAACTATAGCCCGCCAGGCTCCTCTGTCCATGGAACTCTCCAGGCAAGAATACTGGAGTGGGTAGTCTTTTCCTTCTCCAGGGGATCTTCCCAACCCAGGGATTGAACACAGGACTCCTGCACTGCAGGCAGATTCTTTACGATCTGGGCTACCAGGGAAGCCCCGTTTATATTAATTTCTCCCTTTTACAACTGAAGAATCTGGCATAGAGAAGTTGCATGATTTTCCTAAAACTGCACAGTGGATGAGCGACCGAGGCAGATAGGGACTCAATCAGTTGAGCCTTGGGAACTACATTCTTAGAAAAGAAGTTGAAGAATGAAGGAGGAAGGCTTGTTCCAGAAGTATAGCTGGCTGCAGACCCTAGAATTTTAAGTGGGAAATCAGAATTACCCCCAATTGTGATTACCACAACCCGCAAGCTATATCATACAAATGCAAGAGGTCAAAAACATGGGCCGCAGCTTTAAGAATCCTGAGTGTGATGGGGAGTCAGTTATATGGCAAATGGTCACCCCACAGTGTGGTATTTTATGGATTCTGATGGAGGAAGCTGTGCTGTGTGAGCTGCAAAACACCCATCACCCACTAATTTTGCTGTGGAGAGTCAAAGCAGGCCTTCCAGAAGAGGGAGTGTTGAGCTGGTTCTTCAGATAAAGGTAGTTCATTGACTGAGGGTCTTCTACAGACCTGACACTATGCTAGGGGCTTTCTACATGCTACTTTACTTAATTTAATCCTCAAAGTAGTCTTGTGAAACCAGTGAACTTTTCACATTGATCTTCCGTGCAATTTCTACCATACTACGTGTTTCTTGAATCTTAAGAAACGATAAGATGGTTGGGAAATGTTGAGAAACCCTTCTCTATTAGTTGGCTCTGGTTGCCATAAAAATTACCATGACTGGGTATCTTTAAACAACAGAAATTTATTTTCTTGCACTTCTGAAGGAAGCTAGCAAGTTTAAAATTAAGGGACCAGCTCCTGGAGAGAGCTCTCTCTTTGGCAAATGGCCCTTTTGTGGCCTTCTCACTTGGCACACAGAGAAATCAAGCTCTCTGATGTCTTTTCTTATAATGGTATATAATATATATGCCACAATATATAATATAATATGGCATATAATATATATGCCATATATATATAATGGCATATATAATCCCATTATGAGGACCCCACCCTCGGGACCTCATTTAACTTTAATTACCTCTCAAAGGCCCATATCCAAATACCATCACATCAGGGGTTGGAATTTCAACCTATACATTTTATAAAGACACAAACATTCATTCCATAACTTTCTTCTTAAAACTCTCTAGCTACTTATGGTTTCAAAGAGATCATCGGTAGAGCAGATTAAATCTCAGACTCTGGACACTCACTTGCCTGTGGTTAAATTCAGACCCTGAGTCTTGATAGATGTGCAGCTTTAGTCCAGGCATTAGCAAACTGGCCTGCTGGCCAAAGCTGGCCTACTGCCTGTCTTTGTAGGCTGATTGGAACATAGCCACACCCAGTCATTTACACATGTTGTATGGCTGCCTCCATGCTGCAAAGGGAGAGTTCAGTGGTTGCCACAGAGACTCTACAGCCTGCAAAGCCTAAAATACTTACTATCTGGCCCTTTACCAAAAATAATTTGCCAGCTCCTACTTTAGGTAAATGATTTCACCTCTCTGAGCTTCAGTTTCTTCTTGGAAAAAATTGGCAGAATAAATCTTCACCATGCTGTGTTTCTGTGAATTTTATCTTAGGGATTCTCAAAGTCCATGTTCTCAAGCTTTGCATCAGGACCAGGTGCAGACAAGGTTGCTTCACATAGCTTCCTGGATGCAGCTGTTATTTAGCCAGAGATCTGTGAAAGAGATGCTAGTCCATAGCAATTCTGAATTCCTGTTGTATATCTGTCGTCTTTCCTACTGCTCTGGGGGCAGGGAATATTTCCTATTTAAGATTTAGGTCTGCTCACTGGGATTCTCCCACTCACATTTTCTTCTACCCTTGACTCTGTGCTCCAAGATCTGAGATACACATTCTTTCTTTTCTATTCATTCAGTCAGTCAGTCAGTCATTCTTTATAATAAGATAGGGGGCATGTTTGCAGCTGAATTACTTTCTCAGCCTGCTTCCTACCAATGGAAATCTGGGATCCCTGAATCCTCTTTTTATTTTCACCTTTCTCTGTCTCAAGCTGCTGGAGTTCACTTAAAATGTTTGCATGTTTCCTTTTTTAATTTTATATTGAAGTATAGTTGATTTACAGTATTGCATTAGTTTCAGGTATACAGCAAAATGATTCAGTTATACATATACATATATCTACTCTTTTTCAGATTTTTTTCCCATATAGGTTACTAGAGTATTAAGTACTCTGCTATACAGTAGGTTCTTGTTGATCATCTATTTTACAGATAGTAGTGTGAATATGTTGATCCCAATCTCTCCCTTCCCTGTTGGCCTCACCCCTTTGGTAATCATCGTTTCTTTTCTATGTCTGTGAGTCTGTTTCTGTTTTGTAAATAAGTTCGTTTGTTTTTTAGGTTCCACATATAAGTGACATCATATGGTATTTGTCTTGCTCTGTCTGACTCACTTCTCTTAGTAGGATAATCTCTAGATCCATCCGTGTTTCTGCAGTGGCATTATTTCATTATTTTTTGTGGCTGAGTAATATTTCATCATATATATGTACCACATCTTCTCTATCCATTCATCTGTTAGTACGCATTTAGGTTGCTTCCTTGTCTTGGACATTGTCAATAGTGCTGCAATGAACAATGGGGTGCATGTATATTTTCAAGTTATGATTTTCTCTGGATGTATGCCCAGGGATGGGGTTGCTAGACTGTATGGTAGCTTTATTTTTAGTTTTTTAGGAACCTTCATACTATTTTCCATAGTGGCTGCACCGATCTACATTCCCATTAACAGTGTAGGAGGGTTCTTTCTCCACACCCTCTCCAGCATTCATTGTAGACTTTTTGATGATGGCCATTCTGACAAGTGTGAAGTGATACCTCATTGTAGTTTTGATTTGCCTTTCTCTGATAATTAGCAATGCTGATCTTCTCTTTATATGGCTTTTGGCCACCTATATGTCTTCTTTGGAGAAATGTCTCTTTAGATCTTCTATTGATATTTTGATTTGGTTTTTTGCTTTTTTGATATTGAGCTGCATGAGCTGTTTATATATTTTAGAGTTTAGCCCCTTATTGGCTGCATCACTGCAAATATTTTCTCCCATTCTAGGGATTGTCTTTTTGTATCATTTATGGTTTCCTTTGCAGTGCAAAACTTGCTTTTCTTATGAATCTGATGGTTATTAATCCCACACCTAAAAGTCACAGGTACAATTCTATTCATGACAGGCTTCTCTCTACTCTGGAGTATTGGAATGCTATGGAGCAACTCTCAAGATTCCTAGAAGCTGTGTCTAGCTGAGAGGGTCTAGTATACATTACCTTAAATATCTAAAGTGTTGACTTAATTCCAAGAGAGCTACCCAACCTCAACTTGGGAAAGGCCCTTTTGTCTTCCACACACTTCCAATTTTCCAGAACATTCTTACCATATCATCAAATTGAATCTTGCAGCATCCCAGACAGGGAGATTTTATTCTCCCATTTGTTAGATGAGGAACCTGAGCCTTCAGAAAGGAATGTCAATTGTTTGAGGTCACAGGGTTGGGAGGTCCAGGCCAAGTCAGTCATATATCCCTTGGCCCCAAGAGAACCGAGGACACAGATTGGATAGGAAGCTGGCCAGAGATTGCCCTTTCTCTTACTAAGACAGCTAGCTGCACTGTGAAAATTACTGCCTCAGACTACACTTTCCTTGGAGGAAGACAACACTGCAGGGAAACTGTTTAGGAAAACAAACTTTCCAAAGATAAGCTTTGCTCTCTGATACCTCCTTTCTGATCTCTCTACTTCAGGTTTGCAGAGGCTGTTTCCGGGTTTTATTAAACACTCATATTCTCAGCATATACCCTTATCATTTTAAAGCACTTTCATATCCATGATCTCATTCAATTCAGAGCACCCATGCAAAACAGGCAGAACAGGCATAATTATGATCATCTTGAAGGATGGGAAAACAGACACAGGATGAACTCAATGCAAGCCAGCCTTAAACAAAAACCTCTGTGCTTGTGGTCCTGAAAATATTGGTGCTGCTAGAAGTTAACGTGGTAACCATCATTCTCTTATTTTTCAGATGTGGAAACTGATGCTCAAAGATGGATATAGGCAAGTTGAAGTTTACTCAGGTAGTTAGCTGCAGGGTTAGAACATGAATTCAAGTCCCCTGCCTCAGACTAAACTGTCTAAACACAATCTGTGGCATTACCTGAGCTACTTCTCTATTTCTTTCACTCTGCAAGGCAAGGATAACTCATCATTTATGGAAACTGGGAAAATTTAGCTTTTCTTTTTGTAGTTCTAACAGGTGAGCAGCCAATCCTGTCCTAAAAACATCTGCCTTCCCACTCAGCTATATCACCTGGAAGTGGAGTTATAGCATCTTCCCCAACTTGAGAAAATGATAGCTTCACATCACCTCCAGGGGCTCAAAGATTTTATTTTCTAGGGTAGGTCCAGATTGAATGAACTAAGTCACTCCAGATGCAACTGGACTCAGGCCCATCCAGCATCCATCTATTGATCCACTATCTATCCATCCATCCCATCCAGCCATCCAGCAACGTGACCATTCATCCAGCTAACCAAACATCCAACCATCATTTCATCCATTCAACTACCATCTATTCACCTATCCATTTATCCATCCATCCATTCACCCTACTTAGTAGTTTTTTTCTCTCCTTCCTCCTATCTCTATGTTCTTTCATTCATCCATTTTCATTTATTTAAAAATTATATTATTTATTTACTTTTTAATTTATCCAGAAGTGGTTATTAAGCACATTATTTTCTCAAGTATCCTTAACAATGGCTTGGGTTCCTTCTCCCTACTCATACTCTGTGAAAGTTGAAAGTGTTAGTCACTCATTTGTGTCTGACCCCTTATGACTGCATGGACTGTAGCCCACCAGGCTCCTTGGTCCATGGAATTCTCCAGGCAATAATGCTGGAGTGGCCATTCCCTTCTCCAGGGGATCTTCCTGACCCAGGGATTGAACCAGTATGTCCTGCACTCCAGGTAGATTCTTTACTGTCTGAGTGAGCCACCAGACTGAAGGCCCAAAGGAATTATGTAATTTACTCAAATAAATACTTATTGAACTGTATAAAATGAAATATCTTTCCTTGGAGGATTTTGATCCAGAGACGGAGGGATGTTAGATATGAACTGATTATGATAATCAGCATTCCAAAGCCTTTTCCCAAGTTCTTAAACACTCAGCAAACATTTATTGAATATCTGCTGTGCAGGTATTGAACTCTTCTGTGGGCAGGTAACAGAAACCAAATGCCACAATGAATAAAACAAACCCTAATGGTGGAATATGAGTATATAGAGCTGTAAATGGATAATCAATTGCATGTTTAAAATGTGGTAAATGCAGTAATAAGGGTCAGCAAAGGAGGAATTGACTTTCTTACTTAGGGTGGCCTGCAAAGTTTGCCTTAAGGAGCAAACAGTTGAGTAAAGTCCTAAGAAAAGTAAGAATTCATAAAATAGGAGTTTCAACTAGATTTTTAAGCCTTTTTTTTTTCATTGTAAAAGCACTGTGTTTTTGATGAACATTTTGAGACGACAGATGGGCAAGGATATAAAGCAAACTCTCACTCTCTCAGCTCTCTACCATATTCCGGAAACCCACTCTCCAGAGAGCAAAGTCTGCTAACTATACGTAAAACATCACTTGAGAATTCTCTGTCCACATATAAGCAAAATATCTCATTAAGGGTGCAAATTTAGGATTTTCTAATGCTATTATTTTTCTGCAGTTATTAACTGGCATAAACTGGCAAAGTTTCCTTTACCAGCTAGATGAACTACAGCATATTCTTGTTTTATTGGAATATAGTTGCTTTACAATGTCGTGATAATCCTACTGGACAACAACATGAATCAGACATATGTATGCATATAGCCTCTCCTTCCTGAATCCCGATCCCAGCCCTGCCCATCCTATCCCTCTAGGTCATCACAGAGCAATGAGCTGAGTTCCCTGTGCTATACAGCAGCTTCCAACTAGCGATCTGTTTTACACATGAGAGTGTATACATGAACCCACTCCAGTATTTTTGTCTGGAGAATCCCATGGACAGAGAAGCCTGGTGGGCTACAGTCTATAAGGTCACAAAGAGTCGCACGTGACCGACGCGACTTAACTCAGCATAGTGTATGTATCTCTCAGTTCAACCCCTCCGCCCCTCACCTCACGTCCACAAGTCCATTCTCTGCATCTGTGCTTTAACACTGTTAATGAATATATATGGAATCTAATTGAGAATACCAGACCTCCTTACCTGCCTCCTGAGAAATCTGTATGCAGGTCAAGAAGCAACAGTTAGAATGGACATGGAACAACAGACTGGTTCCAAGTTGGGAAAGGAGTACATCAAGGCTGTATATTTTCCCCCTGATTATTTAATTTATATGCAGAGTACATTAAGCGAAATGCTGGGCTGGATGAAGCACAAGCTGGGATCAAGATTGCCGGGAGAAATATCAATAACCTCAGATATGCAGATGACACCACGCCTAAGGAAGAAAGCAAAGAACTAAAGAGCCTCTTCATGAAAGTGAAAGAGGAGAGTGGAAAAGCTGTTTTAAAACTCAACATTCAAAAAATGAAGGTCATGGCATCTGGTCACATCACTTCATGGCAAATAGATGGGGAAACAATGGAAACAGTGACAGACTTTATTTTCTGGGCTCCAAAATCACTGCAGATGGTGACTGCAGCCATGAAATTAAAAGATGCTTGGTCCTTGGAAGAAAAGCTATGACCAACCTAGACAGCATATTAAAAAGCAGAGGCTTTACTTTGCTGACAAAGTCTGTATAGTCAAAGGTATGGTTTTTCCAGTAATCATGTGTGGATGTGAGACCTGGACCATAAAGAAAGCTGAGGGCCGAAGAATTGATGCTTTTGAACTGTGATGTTGGAGAAAACTCTCGAAAGTTCCTTGGACTGCCAGGAGATCCAACCAGTCAATCCTAAAGGAGATCAGTCCTGAATATTCATTGGAAGGACCGATGCTGAAGCTGAAGCTCCTGTACTGTGGCCACCTGATGTGAAGAACTGACTCATTAGAAAAGACCCTGATGCTGGGAAAGATTGAGGGCAGGAGAAGGGGACAACAGAGGATGAGATGGTTGGACGGAATCACTGACTCGATGGACATGAGCTTGAGCACGTTTCTGGAGACACTGGTGTACAGGGAAGCTTGGCGTGCTGCAGTCCATGGTGTCTCAAAGAGGCAGACACAACTGAGTGACTGAACTGAACTTTTGGAATCTAGGAAAATGGTACAGCTTATTCTTAAAAGGCACACTATATTATTTCCTCCAGCTACCAATTTTCAGGGTAAGGAGTTTCTACCTGTATCTGTCTGTCTGTCTATCCATCTATCTTATTGTTTTATTTTTCTAGGATCACTATAGACTGGTGAATCTTTATTCATTCTGTATTTTACAATCAAAGGTATTTTTCTGTTTGATGCTCAAAATGTCCTAAATTTGTCCAGTCAGAGCTCCTTTCACGTAGCTACTGTGTTTTTTTGACATACCTTCAACATTCTTCCTTTCTCACACAGAAATAAAACTCATTTTATACTCTTGCTCCCCCAGACCTTGAATCATCCATTCTCTAAGTAGCTCTGTTTTCTCTTAGGGAAGAATGGTACCTAGAAATCAAGATTTGTGTACTAGCTCATAGCTATTAGAACACTATTTCTCTAGGTCTTTCCCACGGACAGAACCAGAAAATGTATTTGTCTAATAAACTCATGAGTCCATACTGATATTCATACTCAGATTAATATTATAAGGTTTCCAGAACACCTTAATTCACATTTTTAAACTCTTTTTTATCTCAAACCAAAAATCTTAGTTCCTAGTAACATATACATAATATACTATATATTTATGCATATTATATATTTATAATATATAAATCTCATATATAACCAAAAATCTTAGTTCCTAACAACATATGTATTTATATTATACATTATATATTTCCTTTATTATTACATTTATATATTTATATATTACATTTATATATTTCCTAAATGATTACAAAGTTACAGTTGCATTATAATGACTACTAGCAGTGAAGTGAAAGTTTAATAGTTCTTTGTGGTTCTTTTGCTCTTAAGGACAATATGAATGCCAAAAGTCGAAAGCCATTTAACATCTTTTTTCTGTGTAGTAATGTGAAAAATTTAACATATTATCAGTGTTGTTTGCTTCAATTTACTTTTAATTTTAGGTTGCATTTTATTTTTTTCTGTTTAGTTTTTGACTGTGTAAATATTTGCATAGTTTAAAAGTTAAAACCACACACAAAGATGCGCTCAGAGAAATATCTGACTCTCCTATACAGCTAAACGCTACTTTTATTAGCTTTCAGACTATTCATCTGGTGTCATTTTTTATATAAGTAGTATATATTGATAATTCCCCTTGGTTTTATACAAAAGGTAGCAAACCCTAAATGATTTTCAATAACTTGCTTCTTTACTTGATAAAATATGCAGAAAATCATTCCCTATCTGTAGACTGAGATACTTTTATTGAATTTAGTATTGCATATAGTCTATTGTCAGGCTTCCCAGGTGGCGCAGTGGTAAAGAACCCTCCTGCCAATTCAGAAGACCCAGGTTTTGTGCAAAAGTACCCTAGTTTATGCAACCATTCTCTGAATGATACATATTTGATGTGTTTCCAGTGGTCTTTTTGCTCTTGGGAATAATGCCATAGTGGCATTTTTACCACAATGCCACAGATATTTATGGAAGTATATCTTTAGGGTAGACTCCTAGAAATAAGATTGCTGGGTTGAAGGATAAATACATATGTAATATTAATAAATATAAAATTCCCCTTCGTAGGTTTTGGACATTTTGCACTTTTACCAGCAAAGTATGAGGGTGATGATTTCTTGCAAATAATGTACTACCAAACTCGGATTTTTGCCAATCTGAGAGAGAAGAAAGGACATTTCAGTGTAGTTTAAATTTGCATTTCCTTTATTATGAGTGAGGTTGAGCATCTTTTCATGTGATTATGAGTGAGGTTGAGCATCTTTTCATGTGTTTAAAAACCCTTGCCTTTCTTTCTGCTATGAACTGTGTCTTTTGCCCATTTTACCTCAATTCTGAAGAGCTTTTTAATGTATTAATAAGATTAGCCTTTTATGATGTAAGTTGCAAATATTTTCTCTTGACTTTTCATTTCACCTTGACTGCTTATGATGTCTTTTGTCAGGCAAAAATTTAAAACATTTAGGTAGCTGAGTTTATTAGTCTTTTCTAACACTTTTGAATTCTGAGTCACAGGGAAAGAGGCTCTCATCATTCCCAGGATGAAAAGAATCAGCCTGTGTTTTCTTTTAATATTTATATGGGTTAAAACATTTTACATTTAGATTTCTGAGGCATTTGGAGTTTAACCTGATGAATGGTATGAGGCATGGACATACATTTATAATTTTCCAAATGTCTATCCAGTTATTCCAACACTGCTATTTGCAAGGCCATTTTTTTCCACCCCAGAATCTGGGGGTGTCAATTTCCTAGACAAAATTTCCATTTGTTCTTGATCATGTTTCTGGATTTGCCGTTCTGTTCACATTTATTCTATCAGGTGCCAAAAGCACTGCTTTAATTATAGACTGTCATGTCTTCCCCTTGCCCTTCGCTCCACCCCAGGCCCTCTCCCTTGCTTCTGCACTCTGTCGTAAGCCATGGGAGGTTGGCTTCAAAGAGCTATGACAGCTGCTTTCTCGTCTTTGGCTTCTGGTTGGATGTACCTATGGGGGTGCTCTGGCAGGAGACTAGAGAGAAGTGAGCAAGGTCTTTATTCTCCTGACTCCTTCCTGCAGGGTCTCCTTGACTGACCTGTGTCCTAGGACAGAATGTCACCAGTCATCTCAAGCTGGCCATTTTACACAGCCCTCTCTTCTAGGTTCTGCTACCTAGAACCTTCTAGGTTCTCCTCTCATATGTTTGGGCCCTCAGCTGGTTAACAACCCTGTGTTTATTGGGAAAACTTTATAAACTCTTGTGGTTTCCATATAGCCTGTGTGCCCACACCCTTGTAAACAGTTCTTTTATCATGTCCTTTTCCAATTACGCTAACTTCTGTCATCTGTTCCTTGCTCCAGCCTGGGCAATGTACAGAGTCTGTATCTACTTCTGTCTGTGTGTGTATGTACCCATCTATCTGCCATCTGCCTATCTGATGAAATTACCTTGCCCTTAATTGCTTCTAAAAGAATCTCAAAGCTGTTCTTGCTTCTAATTTACATGGACTTATAAAGTCAACTTGGCAGACTCGATTTATCCATATTCTGCCAACAGTTGTAACTGTCTTTTCGATAACAGCCATTCTACTGAGCATGAAGTTGTATCACGTAGTTTTGATTTGCACTTCCTTAATAAGCAATGACACTGAGCATCTTTTAATTTGCTTGTTAGCCATTAGTATATCTTCTTTGGAGAAATGTCTATTCAAATCTTGCCTATTTTTAAAATTTGGTTGCTTCTATTACTTATGAGTTCTTTATATATTCTGGACTCCTATCAGATATACAATCCTGAATATTTTCCACCATCCTGTGGATTGTCTTTTCACTTTATGATTATATCATTTATAATCATTCCCTGGTAGCTCAGCTGGTAAAGAATCCTCCTGCAATACAGGAGACCCTGGTTTGATTCCTGGTTTAGGAAGATCCCCTGGAGAAGGGATAGGCTACCCACTCCAGTATTTTTGGGCTTCCCTGGTGGCTCAGATGGTAAAGAATCTGCCAGCAATGTGGGAGACCTAGGTTTGATCCTTGGGTTGGAAAGATCCCCTGGAGAAGGGCATGGCAACTCACTCCAATATTATAACACAGAGGTATTTATCCTAAAAAGTATTTATTTGGCTGTGCTGGGTCTTAGTTGCGACACAGGGGATCTTTAGTTGTGGCCTATGAACTCTTATTCTTATTTGTGGTGTGAGGCTCTTAATTGTGGCATGTGGGTCTAGTTCCCTGATCAGGGATCAAACCTGGGCCCACTGCAAAGGGGGCACAGAGTCTTAGCCACTGAACTGCCAGGGAAGTCCCAGAAGGATCTAATTTTTATATAATCCAATTTTGTGTTTTTTTTTCTGTGACTGATTGTGACTGATATTTTCTGTGACTGTGACTGTGTTGCCCTATCTAAGAAATCTTTCCCTTCATCCAAGGTTGTTAACATTTACTCCTATGTTTTTTCTAAGAGTTTTACAGTTTTAGCTCCTAAATTTAGGTCTATGATTCATTTTAAGTTAATATCTGTTTATGATGTGAGTTAGGCAATTCAGCTTCAGTCATCTGTATACGGATATTCAGTTGTCCCAACATAATTTGTCGAAAAGATAATTCTTCCATCAATTGCCTTGACACTCTTGTCCAAAATCACTGATCTTAATGTAAGTGGTGATTTTTGGACTCAGGTAAATTTTCATATCAAACAAAAAGATGAATTATTGATATACAAAGTTGTGTCTGACTCTTCTGAGACACCAAGGGGTGTAGCCCACCAGGATCCTCTGCCAATGGGATTTCCCAGGTAGAATACTGGAGTGGGTTGCCATTTCCTTCTCCAGGGGGTCTTCCTGACCCAGGGATCAAACCCATGTCTCCTGCATTGCAGGCAGATTCTTTACCACTGAGTCACAGAGACAAATTTTTGCTTAAAGAAATGTATTAAAGTTGTCATTGTTATTTTACATGTGATAGAATAGTTCATTTGAAATTATTAAATTCTTCTATTACTTCTTGTATCTCCCAGGTTTTCTGCTTTATGAAATTTGCTGCTGTATTATTTGGGGCATAAATATTTATAACTATTGAAACTTTTATACATTGCTATTGTGTTGTTTTATTAAGTATTCTTTATCTTATTATGCTTTTTAGTCTGAATTCTAACTTATTATGTTGAAGTGTTGTGTTTCTATTTTTCTCTACTTCATGGATTTTTTTTTTATTCTGAAGAGTTTTTATCTTCTGAGAAAATGTAATTTTCACTTTCTGTTTTCTTCTCAGAGTAACTTTTAATCAATTATGGATTTTTTTCCTATTTATGATTATTTTATTGGATTTTCCTGTGCCTGTAATATGTGGTGATCTTATGGGAGAAGGAGGGATATTGCATAGGCAAGATCTTATACTTGCTAAGTTTCTTGGTTCAAATCTACTTTCTAACATCAAGTGCAATGTATTTAGTAATGGTACTTCTCTTTCCTTCTTTCATCTCTGACACATATGTTGTTTCAGTATGCTCCTATCATTAGTCATTACCCTCTTTCCCTCACTACCAGGCCCCCATTGGTTCCACCTACACCTTCTAAGGGGCTTCCCTGGTGGCTCAGATGATAAAGAAGCTGCTTTGCAATGTGGGAGACTGGGTTCAATGTGTTCCTCTTTCCCAACACTGCCTCATCTCTTCCTGCACAACTTTCCTTTGCCCTTTTCTAAGCCCGTTTCTTTTTCTGACCCATTAGCCAATGCTTTGGTCCTCCAGTTCAGTTTAGTTCAGTCATTTAGTCATGTCTGACTCTGTGACCCTATGGACTGCAGCACGCCAGGCTACCCACATCACCAACTCCAGGAGCTTGCTCAAACTCGTATCCATTGAGTTGGTGATGCATCCAACCATCTCGTCCTCTATTGTCCCCTTCCCCTCCTGCCCTCAATCTTTCCCAGCATTGGGTCTTTTCTATTTTCTACATGTCTTATACAGAGTGAAACCTTGTCCTGTGTGGTGAACCATTCTGGAAGTCACTTATGCTCCATTATTAGTAGGACCCCTGTTCCATTTTCTATTTATCAATTCCCACCAGACTCTGCACCTTTAAGTAAATTCTGAAACTGACTCTGCTAGTATTACACTTCTGTTTTCCCAAGTACATGTAAACTGAAATGATACAATCCTTGCATTTTACTTATGGTCTGGGTACTGACTATGGTGGTTCTCTTCTCTCACCCTCTCACTCTCATCTCTCTTTCATCTCTTTTATCTGTGTGGGTTTTTAGAAGACACGTGGAAAGATTCTAGTCTAGACAGCCACTATTACTCTACAGGACTCTGGAACTAATGTGAGTCTGAAATTTTGGCTAGAGACTTTTTTAAACAAGGAATCTACTATCATTTGGAAGTAGTGTTTCTGCCCTCTTTGTCTAATTCAACCAGTCATTCTGCCAAATTGGTACAGTTTGTAGCCACAAATTTTTGTGGAGAAGGAATGACTTACTGATTTATTTGAATATAGGAAATCTTCTTGGGGTATTCCTGAAAGAAGTAATTCCCTTCCTTAAGGCTCCCAACTCTTCTCAGTTCAATAACAATTTTAATCCTTTCCAGAAAGACAGTATCTCACTGCAGAATAATAATCACCATCATGAGTGCCCCGGATCAGTGCTCCTCCCAGAAATGCCCTTGCATGTTATGCTTTGTGGACTCAAAAGCTTGGGCAAGCATTTCCTTAAGGGTTTTGTCTGGTTCCCGAAATGAGCATTAAATAGACTTCAGATTATTATCCAAACGTTCTGGAAACATAAAGAGTTATTTCCCGGCACGTCAGGAGCTCACCAGCATCTTCTCTTCAAAGAGAAACTTGCATGTTGTTCACCCCCCATATCATCTCCCTCCCAATTCATCCTTCCCATTTCTCCAGGGTAACTGTAGGAAGACGTATCTGGACAGGTCAAAAGCTATGGCCTTTGAGGTTCCCCGCTACATGCAAAAGAAAGTCCCAATTTTCCCACATAAGTCTTCATCATCTGGGTTGTACTTACCAATCAGCCACTTATCTCCATACTCTAGTCTCATGAAACTACTGCCCTGTTCGTTTGTTTCTCAAACATACGGCCTTTAATTCACATGTTTCTCCTGTGTGTGCTTTCCCCTGTATCCAAACACTAATGCACGCCTTGTTTTTCTGTAATCCGTGGACATGAATCCGTCCCCCGCCTCCCGCTGCCCCCTCAGGCACCTTCCAGCTCTTCCAACTGTAGCTCTCAGCGCACTGCACCACCATTGCGTGTGTGTGTGTGTGTGTGTGTGTGTGTGTGTGTTCCCATCATCCCCTCTGTTTTGTGAGCCTCTTGAGAGCAGGAACCAACACCTTGTTAATTTCTACAGCCCCAAGGCCTGGTACAGAGCCTGGTGCCAGGTAGGTGCTCATTAAATGTCTGAATGAATATATGCACAGGTAGGATCTGTGAGTTAAAGGCCCGACCACGTTAAATCTCTTCCCACCCATTAAGATGATGCTAAGTTATCTCTGCAGTTGGGTTTTACTCTGTTTTAGTGAACACTAGTCCAATGAGAATTTTTCCAGGGAAAGTGTTTCATGGTTGACCATGTCTGGCAAGTGCTATTTATTCAGCATCTCTTTCAGAAAGTACCTAGACCTAGGAACATTAGTGAGTTAAAGGCTCTGAGAAGTCCTGCAGTGTTAAAAACATGTTTTCTCTTTTTAAACCCAGGGTTTCACAAACTTATTTGATCATTAAATTTTTCTTTCCAGTAATACCTTATTTACCTTGAGAAAATATTGCTGTAAAGGACACACACCAGCTCACAGAAAGGAAATATCCAGGCCCCTCCTGAGAGACAAAGTTGGGTGGTGTTGACTCCCATCCCCAAAGCCACGTGATGGGTCAGTGACAAAGAAGAGACAGGAAATGTTGTGATAGATGGTGATAGATGGTGATAGACTCGTGATGGGAAGACAGTTATAGGGTCACTTGAGCAGAATCTCTGTTTTAGCTTCTGCAGGAATATTTGGTGAACTGGGCATTTATGGCCATTGCTTGCAGGCTCTATCTAATTGGTTATTGTGGATCGCAGAAAGAAACCCAGCTCAGGCAAGGTTTTAGTCTGGCATCAGACTAGGCTGGACCCAGAGCTCAAAGTCATCAAGCAACTATCTTCTTCCATCTCTTTCAATTCTACTTTCCTCTGTTTGGGCTGTATTATCAGACACATTTTAGTCAAATAATGGCAAAATGACTTATGCCATCCCTAGCTTCTTATCTTCCAGCTAGCATAGGCAATGGAATACATCCTTTTCTAACCCAATAGAATATACAGTGAAATACATGCTTTTCTAACTCAGTAACTCCAGCAAAAGTCCTAAAGCTGTCTCTCATTGAGCCAGTATGCTCACTGTGTGTGTGTGTGTGAGCTCAGTCACTCAGTCATGTAGGACTCTTTAAGACCCTACAGCCTGCCCGGCTCCTCTGTCCATGTGATTTTCCAGGCAAGAATACTGGAGTGGGTTACCATGCCCTTCTCTGGGGGAATCTCTCCAACACAAAGATCAAACCCACGTCTCCTGCATTTCTTGCACTGGCAGGCAGATTTTTTTTACCAGTGAGCCACCTAGGGTGTCCCGGTGTGGCCATTACCTAACCCTAAACCAATTACTGTGGAATTCTCTGATTCAGACAGGACTGTTCACGAAGTCCACTCCAGAGAAGGAAGGTAGTTCCTCCTAAACCACAGAGAAATAATAGTAGAAGAGCAGCTGGTTTCCCAACAGAAACTGGCTGCTATTCCCAGATAAAAGGATCTCCAGGGCAGACAAAAAAAAACATCATTTAATAAGGAAAGGAGAGATGTAGACCGAGGCACTATGCTAAGCATTTTCAATGCAGTTTATACTATTATTTTCTCCACTCAAAAGATGGGGGAAATGGAAGTTTGGTGAACTGAGTGATTTTCTCAAGGTCACACATAATTTGTGAAGAAGCTTAGGCCTTGGATTCTGACGTCTGAACTCTTATCCACTGGGTTGGTCTGTTTAACTCACCTCAGTATCAGCTCCTCATCCCCCTGCCTGCATTCTTTCCCAGAACATTTTAAAGCTTTTTTTTTTTTTTTCCCCATTTCCTTAAAAATCAATTTTATGGTAGAAAAGTGAGGTCTGGGTCACTCACACTTCCTGCAGTTTTAGTGCATGTCTGCCTCTGCTCCCTCCTCTGTTCTTACTGAGACAAGAACATCGTTTCTAGTGAGTGACACAGCATGGGAGGTTTCCAACGTTGCTTAGGCAGACCTGCAGCACTGCTGGTGGATAAATGGTACTGGTGGGCTGCGCTAGCAGTTTGTATTCCAGGGGCATCGCCTGTCCCTCTGATCTCTTCATAAACCATTCCTCTTCTCCTGGCATATCTCAGAGACAAACTTGTGACCCGGAAAACAATGACCTGGAGGAGGCCGAGTGACTTCCTCCCCAGCAGCCTTTCCTGTCTGCTCACCTGAGGTCCCCAGGCTAGCCCTTCCCTCTGCATCCATATGACTCTGTAAGGTGACACATCATGCTCCTGGTCCAAACGAAGGTGATCACCACCAGGTGTAAAACTCCTACCAGTCCTGACGAGCATTAACTAACCACTGACTTTTCATGGGGACTTCTCAGGTGGTACAAGGAGTAAAGAACCCACCTGCCAATGCAGGAGACACAAGAGACGTGGGTTCAACCCCTGGGTGGGGAAGATCCCCTGGAGTAGGAACTGGCAACCCGCTCCAGTGTTCTTGCTTGGAGAATTCCATGGACAGAGGAGCAAGGGGCCACAGTCCATGGGGCCACAAACTCTGTGGTCATGTTTCCATGTGCAAAATACAAGCCTGCAGATATGCACACATCTCTGGTTCCAATTCCTAATTCCTTCCTTTTATATCTGTTACCACCAAAAAGAGCCAAGCAGCCTCAGTGAAGGATAGAAAGAGCCTTGTTATACGAGATGCATGCCATTGGAGAGAAGAAGGACTCGGGATCCCTGCAATTCTCACCTGAAAGAAAAGGAATGAAACTAACACTTACGGAGCCCTTTCCACAAGCCAGATGCCATTTCACAGAAGCACTTTCAGAAAGTATCTCACCCAGGCTTTACCATGACCCAGTGATACTATTACCATTTCACAGGTAACAAGCGAGGTCAGACAGGTTATAGAGCTCGCCCCAGGCCACACAGTTCGTGAGCAGCAGAGCAGGATTAGAACCTTGCTCTGTATCTCCAATGCCATGTGTTTGCCACTCTCCAGATCCCTCTCTGCAATTGCTTCCCTTCTCACTTATGGGCCCGTGGAACAACCAAGGATTAAATAAAATAATGGCCGTCAGTTTGTGCTGGCCTCTGCTGTGCAACGAGGTGTTTGGGGAATGCACCTGCCTTTCTGTGAGTTGGATAGAAATAGAGGATTATGGCACTGGAGCCAGGGCTTCTTCCTGAGACTGGAGTAATGCCTCGCAGTGGTTTCTTTGCTGGAATTCTAGAGATTAAGCATCTGAAAAAGACTTGGCCAGAAAAGGTGGGCACAGCCAGGAGTAAGGGGTCTGTGGGTCCATGCATGAAAAAAAAAAAAGTGTGCAATTATCAAGAGTGAAAGCTGTAAATAGAACAAGCTCCACTCAGCACATGTATGGAAGCCTCCCTCCCAGCCAGTTCCCAGGATTATGAAAGGGTCGCTGAAACATGAAGGGTCACTGAGTTCCTGGCAACTGCATGTTGCTATCTTGGACTCTTCCCAAAACTCTTCCATGAAAAAGATTATCAGAATTCTGGGAACAGCACAGCAAGCAAAGGTACAATGTAAAAGGAAATGCATGGATATGGATGGGTCTCCTGGTTCTGCCAATTCTTGCTAGATGGTTTCAAACACATCTTCTGCCCCAACCTGTACTTCCAGCCTGAGAAATAAATATTATTTTTTCCACTTCACAGATGTGATAACTGAGTCTTCTGGAGAAAAATTCCTTATCTTTGTAAAGCTGGTAAGCAGCTAAGTTGAACTAGAACCCACATTTTTTACTCTATCTTGCTTTCCCCTACCATTGTCCCTCCCTGAAACTATAGAAAGCCTCCAGTTTGTGTGGAAAGTGACCCCTACACCCTAAACCAGCCTTCCTGACCAACTCAGATGCCCAAGAGGCCCAGTTTGTTTGAGGTATTTTCCCACTGTGATTATAACAATCCTCTGAGGGGAAATCTGGCCAAACAGGGCCTTCTGTGAATTTCAGTTCTTAAACCCCACTAAGTCCCCCTTCCTTCAGGGTCGAGTGTGTTGATCTAGATCATTTCATGAACTGTTCTCAAGGCTGCCACACTCAATGACCACCTCTTCTTGGAGACGTTCCTCTACTTCTTTCACACCTGATCAAGGCCAGTGGGCAAACCTCTACTTAATGCTGAATGCCGTAGAAGCCATTTCCCTGGGGACTGCCTTGTTTAAGATGCACCTTCTAAAGGAATGGCCTCCAAAGCCTGACATGGGAGGGCCTTCTGACTGGTCTGAAAGCGAATCATAACCCAGAAAGGGCCAATCAGAGCATCTCTCTTGGTAACAGGAACACTTCTCCTAGGAAGTGGGAGGGTGGCTGAGGCTTTGGTAACAGTAACACTCCATACAAAGTGTCCTGAGCCAACTCAGTTTTTCCCACCCTCCCTCCTTCCTAAAACCTGCTGAAAATGAAAATATCCACATCTGTCTAACATGTCTCCCTCTTGTTCAAGATGGTTGGGGTAGACTTCTAATATCTGTAACCAAAAGAAATGCTCTAGCTTCACTTGCTGGCTTTCGCCTGGCCTCCTCCACTTGACCGAGCTCCTCAAACACGATCCCTTTATCCTAAACTTTTGATCCAGAGAAGGATCCTTGGATGGCTGAGTAAGTGGCTGACTGCCTCATTTCTCCACTTTTCCTTCTGGTCATCACACACACATGTTTTCTTCATCTACTCTCCCTCAAGTCAGCTTACTAAGGAACTATTCTGTGATGAGATCTTACTAGAAAGATAAGGAATGCAAAGAAGCATCATACTCATCCCTGCCCTCACCTATCTGCAGTCCACTTGAGTAGGGCAGACAGTGAACCAAATAAATAGCACAAAATGCAAGAAAGAACAAAAGAAATGAAAATGATAATACCTCCCATGTACTGAATGCCTACTACATGCTAAGTAAAGTCCTTTTGCCTACCATGTCATTATAATCTCACAGCAACCTTGGAGAAAGATGTTACTATATCTGCTTTAAAGAAAGGAGACTTGAAACTTGGAGAGTTTAAATGATGCGCTCAGTGTCATGCAGGTGGTAAGTGACATGTCTGTCACATGAGTGCATGATCTGTCTGTTTCCAGAGCCCACAGAGTCTCTGGGCTGTTCTGTGTAATCCCAGTGCTAAAAGGCTTAGCCAGGAGCAATAGACATGAGGCATGGCCAACTGAGGATTTAAAGAAAGACTTCAGCCTGGGCAGAAGGTCCCTAGGTCAAGTGGTGGAAGCACTTGACAGCCAAAGAGAAAGAGACAGGTGCCATCATTTGCTAAAGTAGATGGAGTTAGCATATGAGGAGAAAAGGTTACCTCTTCTGAGGTTGTCCACTGAGGACTTAGATCTCTGAGGATAAGCCCAGTGTGGGGCCCCAAATATCCCTCCCATTTCTTATCTCCCTTTCTATGTCAAATGGTGATGCCAAGAGACAAATAGTGGGAGGGAACTCCTTTTGAGGCACCTGATACAAAGAGACAACTCATTGGAAAAGACCCTGATGCTGGCAAAGATTGAGGGCAAGAGGAGAAGGGGGTGACGAGGATAAGATGGTTGGATGGCATCACTGACTCAATGGACACAAGTTTGAGCAAACTCTGAGAGTTAGTGATGCTAGGACTAAAGCCTGGAATGCTGCAGTCCATGGAGTCACAAAGAGTTGGACACAACTTAGCAACTGAGCAACAATAACAACAGAACTAGTATAGCATGCAAAAGTTCTCTTAAATCTGATTAGGCTTACCCAAGTGATCAGCAGGAAGCCTTGATATATGTTTTGTATTTGTTCTGGAGCAATTCTATTTCTGTATTTCTGTATTAGTCAGCTTTCTTTTAACAGAAATCCAACTCAAAGTGCCTTAAACAAAAAAAAAAAAAAAAGCATTGACTCATGTAACAGAAAGGCCAGACATATGGTTATTTTAGGGGATGGCTGTTTCCAGATACTCAGTTAATGTACTCAGAAAATTGGCTCTCGTCATTGCTTCATTCTGCTTTCATCTGTGTTGACTTTATTCAACCCCCATAGGGTAGCAAGACAGCCCCTTAGCATCTCCAAGTTTGGCTACTATCTTGAAAATGCCAAGTTTAAAAAAAAATGCCTCTTTCTAAATAGCTCCAGCAACAGTCCTGGCTTGGCTTTAATTAGCAAGGCTTGTGATGTGTGCTCATTGCAGACCCAACTATAATACTAAGACATCTCAGGCTCTCAGACCAGACAGACCTGGGAATCGAATCCGTTTTTGGAGCTATAGTTGTAGATAAACAGTCTGCACTGACCCCATGAAGTGATAGTGAGGGAGGGGTGTTTTCTAGTTTCTCAAAGGAGTATCAAGGTATTGTTACCGGAAAACAGAGGACTGGATTGCATGCATGCATGCTAAGTCCCTTCAGCCGTGTCTGACTCTTTTCAACCCATGGGCTGTAGCCCACCAGGCTCCTCTGTCCATAGGATTCTCCAGGCAAGAATACTGGAGTAGGTTGCTATTTCTTTCTCCGGGAACTAGCTTATGCTACGCTAAGTTGCTTCAGTCATGTCCAACTCTTTGTGACCCCATGGACTGGAGCCCACCAGGTTTCTCTGTCCGTGGGATTCTCCAGGCAAGAGTACTAGAGTGGGTTTGCCATTTCCTTTTCCAGAGGGACTAGCTTAGGGGGCAGCAAAACAATTGCTGGCCAAAGCAATGGTGTTAAAGCACTTTGGGAAACATTCCTTTACTCTTTCCTAGTGTATGCACTGCAAAGATGACATGTGCTAGGGAGGAAAAAACCAGGAGACCTGGTATCTGTTGCATGAATAGCAACAAATACTTCTGCTGTTCTTCATAGCTTAAATGGTACTTTCCCCTTCATGGCCTTGTTTATTTCTATCTTAACTCTGCATGGTGTCAACAGCCCCACTTTAAAGACGAGAAAACTAATGTTCAAGGAGGTAAAGTTGCTAGTCTGTGTTTCCTTGGGGTGGTAGATTGGAACACTGGGCCCAGGTCTCCCACTCTTTCCTGTAACCCAGGCCCTTTGCAGGCCTTTGGGTAGGCTGAGTGATTCTGAGCCAATAGAATGAGGACAGATGTGTACAAGGCTTGAAGTGTGCTCACAAGTTTCACTTGGCCTTTTGTGCTTGAAAGCAGGTCTCTTGCATCTTTCCTGTTTGCCCATTTCTATTCCCCTTAGAAGAATAACCTTAAAAGAACCTAACTGTAGAGATCACCAGGCAATTTAACCTAACTCCTGACGTATGCTCTCCTGAATACATACCATGCCTTGTCTAGCATGTTGATTCTTTTCCTAGATAAAAATAAGTCACTTAAAAAAAAATGATTACCTCTACTCCCAACAGCAGGTAAGACAACATCTGAAGAAAGAGTCAGCCAGTCCACACACAAAGGACAATGATGCAGGACCCAACCTCCTGTCTTGATGATTCACTGAGATTCTTCCCCATTTTTCCCTTTAAAAACTGTCATGGCTGAGCAGAATCTTCAGAGCTGGTCCCTGGACACAAGTTCCCCATCTCCCCTGATTGCCAGCTTTCCTGGTCAAAGCATCTTTTCTTTCTCCTGACACTAGTTTCTCAAATTATTGGCTTCTGAACCCAGGCAAGCAGCCAACCTGGGTTCAGTAATATGTTCTGCTATGAGAAAGCATGCTCCAAGGAAGCACTTCTCTTTCAGCCTGGGTCCCAAGTTAAGGGGACACGTGGAAAAGACCTGAACCCAACTCACTTGCTAGGAACCAAGTCGAGCTGAAGTCATCCCAACCACCGCCAATTCACAGATCTGAGAGGACAAAATCACACGTGTTGCTGTGAGTCACTGAGATTTCAGGGAAGCTTGTTGCACAGCAAATGCTGATTAACAGATCAAACTAAGAAGCTATAAATCAGGAATTAGAGGCCACTCTAATATGACAGCAGAAAGCACAAAGAAAGGGGCATGAATATTGACCACCGATTTAGACTTCACTCAGAAAACTAAGATCATGGCATCCGGTCCCATCACTTCATGGCAAATAGATGGGGAAACAATGGAAACAGTAATAAACTTTATTTTTCTGGGCTCCAAAATCACTGCAGATGGTGATTGCAGCCATGAAATTAAAAGACGCTTGCTTCTTGGAAGGAAAGTTATGACCAACCTAGATAGCATATTAAAAAGCAGAGACATTACTTTGTCAACAAACGTCCATCTAGTCAAGGCTATGGTTTTTCCAGTAGTCATGTATGGATGTGAGACTTGGACTATAAAGAAGGCTGAGCGCTGAAGAATTGATGTTTTTGGACCGTGGTGTTGGAGAAGACTCTTGAGAGTCCCTTGGACTTCAAGGAGATCCAACCAGTCCATCCTAAAGGAGATCAGTCCTGGGTGTTCATTGGAAGGACTCATGCTGAAGCTGAAACTCCAATACTTTGGCTACCTGATGTGAAGAGCTGACTCATTTGAAAAAACCCTGATGCTAGGAAAGATTGAGGGCAGGAGGAGAAGCGGATGACAGAGGATGAGATGGCTGGATGGCATCACCGACTCGATAGACATGAGTTTGAGTAAACTCCAGGAGTTGGTGATAGACAGGGAGGCCTGGCATGCTGCGATTCATGGGGTCGCAAAGAGTGAATGACTACTGAGCGACTGAACTGAACTGAACTGAGCTGAAAACAGTTGGAACTCCCGAAAGGAAAGAGCTAATTAAGTGTGTGTGTCAGTATGCTGACTCTAGGATTTTAATGAGCCAGCCTGTGAAGAGGGTGTCCAGGGAAGAGGCAGGATCCCAGCTCCAGGAAAGAGATAATAAAGGATGCAACTGAGGCAGCTCAGATGTGTGGGCAGCTCTCTGCCCCGCTGTTACAGCTGGGTAATTGTTCAACTCTGTCAAAAATCATTAAATCATTAAGACCAGATAAATCTGTTATAATATTTACTAAAAATAAGCCTCTCAAGAAACATATCTTTGGTGGTAACAGATATTTTCCTTTCATTATCTCCTTTCTGATTAGAATACATTCGATTGTAATTGCTCAAGTTAATTCAATGTTGTGTTTTATCCCAGATGGAAATATCGCTTCCAATTCTGACACGGTGCTGACTGTACATAGCCATTCCATTTGTGTTCATTTGGGTGCAACAGAACTTTCCTCCACATTGAGAAGCTGTCACTGGAATCGATACCATGTACCTTCAAAGATAAATAGCCATGCTTTTAAAAAATTCAATGAATTTTAGAGCTAATATTAACTTCTAAAGATAAATGTTTATGAAGAATTTTATTTAAATAGGGAGTTTAGATTATGATGCCTTATATTTTAATCCTTTGCTCTGTGTCAATACTCTATTTTAAACTAGTTGTTTCTCTTAATCTTTGTGACTCCCATTATCAGATGAGGACATTGAGACTTGGAGAGGTAAAGGGCTTTTTAAAAACGTGAGAATTTAGAGTGGATAAACATCAAGGTCCCACTGCTGCTGCTGCTAAGTCACTCTAGTTGTGTCCGACTCTGTGTGACCCCATAGACGGCAGCCCACCAGGCTCCTCCGCCCATGGGATTTTCCAGGCAAGAGTACTGGAGTGGGGTGCCATTGCCTTCTCCCATCACGGTCCTACCATATAGCATTTATACCTGGGATAAATCACAATGGAAAAGAATATAAGAAAGGGAATCTGCGCATGTATAACTGAATCACTTCGCTGTACAGCAGAAGTTAGCATAACACAGTGAATCAACTCTGCTTCAATGTTTTCTAAAAGAAGCATCAATGTGATGATGAGCTTCTTGGTGGGGGCTGCTTGAACATCTTTCAAAAGATTCTTTTCTTAAAAGCTTACTTCTGGGGCCTCAGTTTCCTCATTTACCAGAGGGTATGAAGAGACTAGGGCTTACCAGGCGGTACTAGTGGTAAAGAAACTGCCAATGCAGGAGGCATAAAAGTCGCGGGGCTCGATCCCTGGGTCAGGAAGATCCCCTGGAGGAAGGCATGGCAACTCACACCAGTGTTCTTGCCTGGAGAATCCCGTGGACAGAGGAGCCTGGAGGGCCACAGTCCTCAGGGTCACACAGAGTCAGACACACCTGAAGGAACAGCGCTCATGTGTGAAGAGACTAACGTCACGAGAGTATGACTTTATGACTAATGTCACAAAGATGAAATATGCAGTGGGCGTTTACCACTCTAAATGCCTTTCTAGAACCTTCAAAATCTCTTTTTGGTTAGAAAACTCCCTTGCCTGAATCCTGAATGCCCCCCCCCCCCCCCCGACCATCCAATTTACTTTTAAATAGCTTCCTTGAGATATAATTTACAAACCATAAACCTCACACATTTTAAATTACAGCTCAGTGATTTTTAGAAAATTTACAGAGATATGCATCCCTTACCACAGTCCAATTTTTAGAAAATTCCCATCATTCCAGAAATGGAAATGTCATGAGCATGTGTGCTCAAGTCCCACTCTTGCTCCAGCCCCAGGCAATCACTGACCTGCTTTCTGTCTCTAGATTTCCCTTTTCTGGACATTCCACATGAATGAAGTCAGACCCTCTGTGGTTCTTTTTGGCTGAGTCTTTCGTTTAGCATAACCTTTTTGAGGTTTATTCATCCGCCTTTTTATTGGTGAATAGTATTCTGTTTATGAATGTATCTCATTTTATTTACCAATCACCAGCTGATGAACATCTGGATCATTTCAAGGTTTGGGCTATTATGGAAAGTGGTGCTATTAACATTTGCCTACATTTCTTTGTGTGGAGATATGCTTTCATTTCTCCAATGAGCTTTTCCAGCTTCCATTGCAGCTAGGGTGCAAGCATCGTCATGTGATCAGCACTGTACTAAGCACTTCATATGCATCTTTTCATTTAACCCTCAAAATAATGCTTTATGCTAGGCACCATTCCTATACCCATTTTACAGATGAGCAAACTGAGGCACAAACAGATTATGTGACTATCACTGGGAAACATCAGAGCCAAAATTTGAATCCAGGCAGCCTGCCATCATCAGGGGCTATGCACTTCACTGTCTCTCTGCTCTGAGCAGTGGCTGAATTTGTACCCCGAGCTCAGTTGTCATTGCATGTATCCAGTCTTAAGCACCACACTGTGCCCTCCCTCTGATGACAACCAACCCTGCATTGTTTCACTGACGCATGAAGTGGAGCAATGGCAGAAAGAGCATTTGCAGGATCTCAGAATGCTGATATCTGCCACCATCAAAGCAGCACCCTGCAGGTCGCAGACTCACTGGCAACCACAGTCCCCTGTAATCATCTAGTCACCATGCAAAGAGGGAAGGGTCACCGACAGCCCACTGACAGAAAGGAAAACTGAGACGCGGAGAGGAAAATCACTTGCCCAAGTTTACACAGAGAGGAGTCCCAGAAACCAGGATCCCATCCTCAGTAGGCCAACAGCCCGCCTGAGTTCTTCCTGCTCCAACCTCCACCAACCTAAAGCTCCATGTTTTTCCAGGTGATGAGTAAAGACAGGAAGAGCTCAACGTGCCCTGCGTAGCACTGGAGGGTTGTTGGGGCTTTGGAACCTAACAGAACCTCTCCCAGGCTGTCCCGTTCTTCATCTGTGCTAACAAAATTTTTATCCATTTTCCCTTTTGTAAAATGGTGAAAGGTATTTGTCTTTTTCTGGCTTACTTCACTTAGCATCATAATGTCTAGACCTATCCAAGTTGCTGCAAAAGGCATTATTTCACCCTTTGTTATGATGGGTAATATTCCACTGTATGATATCACTTATATATGAATTCTTTAAAAATGACACAAATGAACTTATATACAAAGTGGAAATAAGCCGATAAACATAGAAAACAAACATATGGTTATCAAAGGGGGAGGAGAGAGGGATAAATGAGAAGTTTGGGATTAACATATACATACTGCTATATATAAAATAGATAAACAACAAGGATCTACTGCATAGCACAGGGATATATACTCAGTATCTTGCAATAACCTATAAGGGAAAGGAATCTGAAAAAGAATATATATATATATGTATTATATGTAACTGAATTTACATATACGTACACAAAGCTGAATCACTTTTCTGTACACTGAAACAAATTACTGACCAACTATATCTCAGTTTTAAAAAACAGTAAAAGCCCCCCATTCTGCGGGGCTGTTGCGAAAGTTGAGGGAAATATGCATAGTAAAAACACACGGCCGCCTAGACTCAGGCCTCCTTCCGTCTTGCTCACCAAACAGCACCACCAAACCCGAGATGGAGAAAGCAGAGCCCGAGTGGCCGCGTTTTAGCTCTAGAGCCGCCTTTGCACGACGCCAGCGTGGCTCATCCTGGAATAGAGCTTGGCCCAAACTGGATGTCACCCCTGAGTCCCCCCTCTTCCCTGTCACACTCCTAACCCACGAGGATCACAGCGTCTGCTGAATCTGTTCACTGTTTCTCATCTCTGCAACTCCGCTTTGGCCCAGAGCAGCTAAACAACTGCACCAGCCTCCTAACTGGTCCAACTTCCATGCTCCCCTCCTTTCTCCCCACCCAAGATTCATTCTTTTCACAGCAGCTGAAATGATCTTTCCAGTTTATCAATCAGACTCTGTCCCTCTCTCAACAAATGACCATGTGTTGCTCTTTGAATCCAACCCAGACTGCTCAGTTCTTGTCCATAACCTCATAAATCTGGTCCCAGGGATTCTCATAAGTTCACCTGGTCTGGCCATCATGATAAAAGATATCATTTACCGAATGCTTGCTACATGCCTTGGGGTTTCCTAACCAATATGCAGATGTTAGTTTATTTGATGAGGTCTGTATATTTACAACGGACCCTGTGCTTAGGAGGGCCCCATGTTTGATGCTCTTCTCCCAGAGTCTAGAAATCTTAAATATTAATACTTCATTCACCAATGCACCCTGCATTTTCATTTTGCACTAACAATATATATAGCTGATTCTGGCAAGTAACAGACCCAACTCAAAATGGCTTAAACAGTAAAGGAGATTTTACTGGTTCATAGAAATAAATAGGAGTAGATTTTACTGGTTCAGACATAGTTAGTTCTAGGGTTAAAATGATGCCACCAAGATTCTTTTCTCTCCATCTTTCACCTCTGCTTTGATTTCTCCAGCTTTAAGACCAGGCCAAAGAGCTTATTCCTCCCATAGTTTCGACAGGTCATAATATGGGTCTCACCACACTATTTTGTCACTTTCCCATTCCTGAACAAAGCACAGAGGCCTTGGGATGTCTGCTACAGAGGGAATGTGTTACCATCTCCTATTTTCAGGTAGGAAAAAAGACTCACTGAAGCAGTGCAGAGTGACCAGAAGACACGCTGACCTGGGATTTAAATCCAAGTGTGAGTGACTCTAAGTCCCCTCGGTCTGACCCTCACTGGGTCCTCCTGCCTTCCACCTTGACAGTGGTCCAGATGAAGACTTGCACCGTATCCAGCTCATGTCTGGCTTATTCCATATCTCAGGTAAGTGATGTGGGCATCACTTTGTGCTGTTGCTACCTTAGAATGTTCTCCTGTTGGATGAGAACAGGAAGAAGTACTAGTCTAGCCCCTGGCCTACAGTCCATGACAGGGACAGATATTTTTGTTATTTTTTCTGTCATCACCATTATGATCATTAACATTTTGGTGTATATGTTTCCAACTTATATCTAAAGCTACATAACCACACTGATTATATTCTCAGAAATGGGAACAAACTATAATATTATTTTATGATCCACTTTTCTTATAGATTATAATGTGACCATCCATGTAGCTTGTCTTACCCAGAATTTTTAATGGACACATATTTGCCCACTGAATTGAAATAACAAAATTTATTCATGGGCTTTTTTTTTTCCTGTGTAATTAAAATCCTTATATTCTCCTTTCATTCATTGTCTCATTACTTCCTTAGGGTATGATCTTAGAAGCCAAATTTCTGGATCAAAGGTATTTATAAGTTAATATATTTGATACAAGTCACTAAATTACCTTCTAGAAAGTTTACTCCAAATAATAAACTCATCAACAATATATGAAACATATCCATTTTCCAGCACCTTATTTTAAAGTATCTTGTTTTTAAGAGGCTGATATAAGCCCTGAAATTTGAAGATATTTTCACAACTGATTCTAGAAACTAGGGAAAACAAATCAGAGATTAATTTATTTCCCCCAAGTTATCATATATACATGGTTGCTTTGCTATGAATTAATTCAAACATGTCTGCCTTAAACATTTAGCATGAGGATTTTATGCTTTATTTTGACAAGTACATTTAAGAGAATCCTTGTAGCTTCATATTCAGTTAGTCTAACCATTTCAGCTTGTTTTCCTTCTTGTTTTATATAAATACCACATTTAGCTCCATGCTGCAGATAAAACTGCCACACAATTCTCACAAAGTGTATAGCCCCACTACTGCGCTCCCCCTCCACAGCTGCAGAGAAAAAAGAAAACATCTGGTAGGAAGCTGGGACATTAGAAAAGCAGGGTCTTGTGGACTGTACTCCTAGGGACTGGCTTTTTCCACAAAACCTCATCCCAAGACCTCCCTGGGCCAGGTTCCATTGCTGAGTCAGTCTCTGATTCTCCAGATGACTAAGGCAAAGCCTTATTAATTAATTGGGGAGCACGCCTAGTGGAGGAAGCAGGCTAGAAAACAGAGGTTGACTACGGAATGACACAAGGCTGATGGAAGCCTGAAGGAGCTCAGAAGACGGAACTGCTAATGTCTATGGGAAGCAAAGAGGATCAAAGTCCCCTGGAGTTGCCAGGCCAGGAAGTGAGAGTTCAGGGCTTTCAGGCAAAGGGCACGCCACATACAAAAGCAGGGAAGCTTGATGGGTCCTGGGAGGTTTGAGAAAGCAAAGAATCCACAGAGGTCAGAATCCCATGTGTGTGTGGACTGTAGAAGAGATGGGGCAAGGATATGAGGTCTAGGTGGGTGCCCTGAGCAAGCTGGATAGACAGAGAGACGCTGGGCCAAGTTGCACAGAACCACGGATGTCAGGTCCAAGCACTTGGGAAGCCACTGAAGTCTCCAGCAGGAGAAGAACGTGACATGTTTAGCAGGTGGAAAGATCACACAGGTTGCCATAAGGAGAGTGGGTTTGAGTGAAGTTTGGTGACAGGGAGATCAGGTCAGAACTAGACCTAGGTGGTGGAGACCGAGAGGGGGAGAAGTATTGGGGAGATATGCACTGATGGACTGGGGGGTCCTTATTGAGTGACTGAGTGTAGAGCAATTGAGGGGAAGAAGGAAAGCTGCGTCCAGGTCCCTGGCTCCGCGACCAGATGGAGGGTGTGACCATTCACTGACTCAGCTGGGGAGCCCTGGAGGGGGCTGATGGCACCTGAGGCTCTGGGGCCCTCTAGATGCTGACCACAGAGGACAGAGTGGCTGGGGGCATCAGTAGGGCCATATTGACAGAACCTTAGTGAGCACATCACTCCCCAGGCACAGACCACAGGGAAGCTTCAAGTACCGGCCGAGGAAAACTGTGATGGGCGTGTGAAACACTTCCAGGCAGGGACAGAGGCTGATCATGGCATCACAGAAGCTTCCACCTTTGAAGCAAATGGATGCGAGCTGGAAACAAATGTCCCTCACTGCCTCCGTAAGAACCTCTACTGGTCCCTATCGGCAGGTAGGGCAGAGTGGAAATCCAGGGCCCCCTCAGCTCCTGCTTCCACCACACTGCGAGAATTTCATGGGCAGTCAGCAGCTCAATCTCATCACCATAGATTCATTCCACTGGATAGCAGAATGAATTTTTTTTAGGAGAAAATGTATTTATTTTAGCAGTACATTAAAACAACAAAATTAGTATTTTTTCTTTTTTGTTGAAATTAGTTGGTTTATAATGTTGTATTGGTTTCAGATGTACAGCAAAGTGACCCAATTACATATATATGTATATTTTTATATATATATATATATATATGCATGTTATGAGGGCGGCAGAGGATTAGATGCTTAGACAGCACCGCTGACTTTGACACGAATTAGAGCAAACTCCAGGAGACAGTGAAGGATAGGGAAGCCTGACGTGCTACAGTCCATGAGGTCATGAAGACTCATACACCACTTAGAGACTAAACAACATGCATGCATGTTGTAGATTATTACAAGATCCTAAATATAATTTCTTGTGCTATATAGTAGGTCCTTGCTGGTTATCAATTTTATATTTACTATTTTATATATGTTAATCCCAAACTCCTAATTTATTCCTCCCTCCCCTGACTGGAGAGGGGAATTCATATTTAAATGCATCATATCTGATTCCACACTGGCTGATAGGGAGAAATGCCGGAGGGCAAGGCCCTTTCCTATTTCATGGTGTGAGTTCTGCTTTCAGCAGGCTAACCCTTTCAAGTCAGGGATGTGTATAGGAGCGGTTAACCCCTTCAAGTCAGATCCACAGGAGCCCTGAGTATGCTGGGTGCCCGCAACGAGATGAACATGAAACATATCTCATCATTGGTACAATAAAAGTCCCACTGTTCCTGAGAGGGAGAATACAGACAAATCAGAATACTTCTCAGGCAGGAGAGTGAAGTTGCTCAGTCGTGTCCAACTCTTTGCGACCCTGTGGACTGTAGCCCACCAGGCTCCTCTGTCCATGGGATTCTCCAGGCGAGAATACTGGAGTGGGTTGCCATTTCCTTCTCTAGGGGATCTTCCCAACCCAGGGATCGAACCTGGGTCTCCTGCATTACAGGCAGACAATTTATCCTCTGAGCCACCAGGGAAGCCCCAGGCAAGAGAGAGTGGTGGTCAAAAGTTGATGCTGTATGGCAAAAACCACTACAATATTGTAAAGTAACTAGCCCCCAATTAAAATAAATTAATTAATTTTAAAAAAAGTTGATGCTAAATGGTCAGCTGCCAGGATTCAGGACCAAATCCTCCCTCTTATCATTTGTGTCCCTGGGAAAGTCTCTGGCCTCGGTTTACTTATCTGTAAAATGGGGATTAATAATAGTTCCTACATGCAAGATTGATGAGAATTTAAATATGTGTATTTCTTCTGGGATGATGGAAATGTGTTAAGAGATTTAGGATAGGCAAATAAAAAAGGAAGAGCTGATTGGAATTTGTGGAGTCGTTTATTCAATAACAATGTTTAGAATGTGAATTTCCAAAGCCAATTATGTTTGAGCAGTTAGTTTGATATCAAATTCCAGGCCTTCCCTAACTCAAGATAGATTTATAGATACATATAGATTTTTTTCTACCTCAATTGATTTAGGGTTGAGTTCTTTTATTTTCCTACCCAGATTCCTACATTCATTTTGTATTTTAAATTCATAGGCAGCTAGAAAACTGGAGGGGGAAAACCAAGGGAGAAATTTAATATAGAGAGAGGCTCATCATGGTGGGAAAAGAGGGGGAGCGGTGCTTAGACCTGGGGAATGAGAGACTGTTTCGAGATCCATCCCTACTTTTGATCAGCCCTGAGACTCTGGACAAGGTCTTGGATCCAGGAGAATTAAAGCTGAAAGAAGCTTTAGACACTACCGGGTCCAACCAGCTCTACTGGGAGGAGGGAAACTGAGGCCCAGGAAGGGGAAGTGAATTTCGTGATATTGCCCAGTTAGCAAATAGCTGAGCTAACACTCCATCCCAGGTTTTCCCATGCTTTGAGTTCTGAATGGGGCTAATGGAGTTAGTGATATTTATCTTGTCTAGCCCTCAGGGTTGCCACAAATGTCAAATAATATATTAAATATTCAATACTCAAGTGCCCAAAATATGCTCTGAAGAGCTACAAACTTGGATCTGAACTTTGGCTGTAGCAAGTACCAGCTATGTGACCTTGACCTTAACCTTTCTGGACCTTTGTATTCTCACCTGTAAAATGGAATAATAGTTAAAATGACAGGATGCAATTACACATGTGTAAAACACTTAGCACAGTGAGTGGTACATGAGTGATTACTTGGTTAAAAAAAAACACTAAAGCCTAAAGTGGTCCGATAATTTGCCCAACATCTGACAGCTGAGATTTAAGGCTAGACCCTTTAGCCGCTGAATCTATGTTCTCACTCATTATACATGAAAGTACAAGTAAAAGCGTTAGTCCTTCACTTGTGTCTGACTCTTTGCGACCCAAGGACAGTAGGCTGCCAGGTCTCTCTGCCCACAGAATTCTTCAGGCAAGAGTACTGGGGTGGGTAGCCGTTCCCTTCTCCAGGGAGTCTTCCTGACCCAGGGATGGGACCTGGGTCCGCTGCACTGCAGGCCAGCTCTTTGCCATCTGAGCCACCGGGGAAGCCCCACCCCCTGTGCCTGCTAACCCACCGTGGGCACCACGCGCTTTCCTGTCGCACGCACACGAGCTGGCAGCCATGGACCCCTGATGCTCTCATTCTACCCACCCAGGAGGGTCCTCATCTTACTAGCAACATGGTTTTCTGAGTTTAAGGGTGTCCTTGGTTGCCATTCTCTCTTTCATAATCTTACTTTCAATAGGAAAAGAGATGAGAGCTGAATGCTTAGTCTTCAATTTCTTTGCATTTTTCTTGGGACGTTTAGCAGGTCTTTTTGGGAAAAGGACTCCTGGTGAGCATTTAAGTGCACCTCTCCGGCTGTGAATGTGCCCCCATGTCTCCACCTGCCCACTCCTGCCCTACGCAAGTTTTCCTGCTACACCCTAACATAGTTCTTCCCCAAGCCTAAACTTCTAAGAGCACCAGCTTCACTAGCTCAGGAAGCTTTAGACGATACAGGAACGTGGCTGCTTGTCTATGCTGCTCTGGGTACTTTCTGTGTGCGCTGGCGTTGCCTGAAGCACTATTCACATCCTGCTTCTGGATTTGAACCTCTTTGCCCCCAAACCCAGTGCTCTAACTTTATACTGAATTCCAGTTCTCAAAAATGGCCAAGAAAGGCAAACTCTAGAATAATGAGACGTGCTGTCTTCTTAGAAAAACTCTACGGGACTATGTTTGTATTTTGGACAAAGAAACAGAATTTCAGATATTTCACTGTGGCTAGTAAATATACATTTATTTCTTTGCATCGTGAGGGGCTGACCCAAAGTAGGCACTTAAATTTTGCTACTCTAATGCTGGATAGGGTTGAGGGCATTGCTCATGAATTGAATTGAGTTGAAGCTAATCAAGCCAAACTAAAAGTGATGGAGATAGATAATAAAGGCAGAAAATACATTGGGTTTGCAGACAACTCTAGTGGGAGCAGCAACTTATAGGAGTAAAATCGTGAAGGAAAGGTGAAAACTCATCTCCTGAATATGCCCTACGGGAGCTCTAGCAGTGTTTTTCAAAAATTGACTATTATCCAGAGTAAGAAATGCATTTTATACCACAATACAATACACATAGTCATGTAGATATGTATATGTATGTAATGTAAAATAGTGCATATAAATATATGTGTGTATGTGTGTGTAGTTGCTCAGTTGTGTCTGCCTCTTTGTGATCCCATGAACTGTAAGCCCACCAGGCTCCTCTGTCCATGGGATTTTCCAGGCTAGAATACTAGAGTGGGTTGCCATTTCCTTCTCCTATATTTATTAATATATATATATATATAAAGTTTCATGAAATTGTATTGGTCCACACTACCCAGGGTGTACTCTAGTTTTCCATTCTACTTTATTCTAGTTTAATCTGTTCCATTTTCAAATTTTAATCATTTTAGTTCCAAACCATCTAAACTGATTTTACCTTTCTTTAAGAGCTTGACCCCATAGCATGGAATGCTCTGCTTTGCTGAAAAGGGTTCTGGGTCAACTTAGATTTGAATCCCAGTTCTCCATCCACTCTCTGTGACTTCATGATCTATTAGAGTCTCAGCTGCCTCGTCTGTAAAATGGGTGGGAGGAGGGACAACACCTCTGCTGGTGTCTTTGGGAGGAACAGACAGGTAACATGGTAACATGCCCTCTGTAAAGCTCCCAGCATAATGTCCAACATACATCAAGTGGCCCTCGACATCACCAGCCCACAGAGCTGCATTTGACCCATTGTAACAATTCCTGATTCTTTTCAAATCAAGAGAAGTGAAAAGTAGAGGAGGCATTCCCACTTCTCATGCCCTCTATGCCTTGATTCCTCTGGGTCCACAGTGGGCCTGCCCAGCTGAAACATGGCCTTTTTAGCACAGAAGCCTATTCTCATCCAGGTCATCACTGGAGGTTCCTAGCCCCCAGGAACTCCTCAGGCCACCCTTCTGCTCTGGGATCATTTCGGAGAGAAGCAGTGTCTCAGGTAATTGATCACCGTGAGCCAGGACCTGTCTGACTTATGCCAGAGAGCAGGCAGCAACCAGGGCTTGAGATTGGCCCCTGAGACCCTGCACTCAATTATTTAGCATTAAAAAGTTCTGACCTGCCAGGGAACAGAAGGGTAAGCCAGCTGCACAAGTTGAAAAACAGTGTGATAAAAAGTTAGACATAAAAATGAGCAGAGTGGGTTCAAGTGGGAGGGGACATGGGTAAACCTGCAGCTGATTCATGTTGATGTTTGGTAGAAACCCATGCAATGCTGTAGAGCAATTACCCTTACACTAAAAATAAATAAATGAGCAGTGTGGACCCAGAGAGGGGGGTGGGGGCACAAGTTGCAAACCCTAAAATAATCATCTTTCTAAGTTTTGAGTTAATTTTCCATTTGTTAACCCATCCATTCATTCATTTTCTGTTTTCTATCCCTGCTCAGGCTCTAGAGGCCCAGATATATAAGGCTAGCTCTGGTCTTTGAGGAACTCAGCACAGGGGGTCCTCAGGAGGCAGGAAAGGTACAAGAGATGCCACGGGCATCTCACAAGGTACAAAAGCCTGGGGACCTTGAGGTTGGAGTGACTGACTTGGCCTGGGAGAACAGCGGAAGACAAGAGTCAGTTCAGTTCAGTTCAGTCACTCAGTCGTGTCTGACTCTTTGCGACCCCATGAATCGCAGCACGCCAGGCCTCCCTGTCCATCACCAACTCCCGGAGTTTACTCAAACTCATATCCATCAAGTCGGTGATGCCATGCAGCCATCTCATTCTCTGTCGTCCCCTTCTCCTGCCCCCAATCCCTCCCAGCATCAGGGTCTTTTCCAATGAGTCAACTCTTCACATGAGGTGGCCAAAGTATTGGAGCTTCAGCTTCAGCATCAGTCCTTCCAATGAACACCCAGGACTGGTCTCCTTTATGATGGACTGGGTGGAGAAAGACAAAAGTACCAGGAGAGGAGAAAGGAAAGTGTGTTCCAGGCAGAAGGAACAGCAGAGTCAGAGGCCCAGAGGAAAGACAGTGAGCTGAGAGAGGCTGATGGAGCTTGGGTTTGGAAGGGAGGGAGGGGAGACACAGGAAGGGGGATGGCCAGAACCAGCAAAGCATCAGGCCCTCTAACGCAGGCTACAGGGAGCTAGCAAAGGCTTTGCAGTGGGGACGGGGCTGAGAGCCTCGGCTTTACGATCTGCCAAGCGGATCTACCAAGCGCTCCGCGGAGCAGAGCAGTAAGTGCCGTGGATGGAGAACCTGTCGGCAGGGAGACCATTCTGGTTACTGCCTGACAGCCCAGGAGAGAGGCGGTGCAGAACCGAGGAACTGTAAACACTAGCTGGATGTTTTGTTAATATTCAGGGATTAGCTTTCACTTTTAGGTTAGGTACTACTGCACTTCTATATGTTTAAAAGTGAATCTTTATCTTTTAAAGCTGCATACTGGAATATTTATGGGTGACATAATATCTGGGGTTTCTTCAAAATAATCTGGGTATAGGGGTTGCAGGAATTGGGGGGAGATAATAGATAAAACACAATTGGCTGTAAATTGGTCATTGTTGAAGCTGATTGCTGGATACACTGAAATCCACCCTATTATTCTCTCTACTTTTGTTTTGTTTGAAATCTTTATAAAACATGTTAAAGATAATGATTTAATAAAAGAAAGGAAATAATAAAAGAGCTAATACATATGGAAGACTTCCCATGTTCTGGAAGAGCTTATGCATATTAATGACCATCACACCTACAGCAACTCTTGATGCAGATATTATTAATATCCTTCTTTAACAAATGAAGAAACTGTGGTCAGATCGGTGTGAACCATACTGAAGGTGCTACAGATTACTTCGTGGTGGAGTGAAAATTCTAACCCATCTGACACACAGCCCTGCTCTTTTTTTAAGATTTTTTTTAATGTGGACCATTTTAAAAGTCTTTCTTGAATTTGTTACAGTATTCATTCTGTTTTATTTTTTGGCTTTTTGACTGAAGGCACATGGGATCCTAGCTCGCTGACCAGGGATCAAGCCCACACCCCCTGCATTGGAAGGGGAAGTCTTAACCACGGGACCACCAGTTCTTTCTAAGGCTCTAGGTTATGGGACTGAGCTTAGGTTATGTCGCTTCATCAAGACATTTTCCAGGAACAGGAAATAAATAAAACACACAAGTCCCAGCATTCTGAGGCTTACATCCTTACTGAACATACAGACAATAAGCCAAATAAACTATCCAGTGTGTTAGAAGACCATAGACAAAGGAGGAAAGGGTCAGAGACAGTGCCATAGCCCGGAAGGGACTTGGGGAGGGGCCATATGTGCCATCGAAGGAGAGAGAGAGGAACCCAACGGGCTGCCAAGGGGAACATCTTTGCCGAAGGAGGAACAGTGAGTACAACACTTCTGGGTTGAACACGCTGGCCTGCTGGGTTCCCTGAGCAGCAAGGAGGCCAGTGTGGCCTGGGCAGAGGGGAAGGGTTGAGCAGTCAGAGGTGAGATTAGGGAGGCCACGGGGGGCTCCACCAGGCGGGGAGTTTCAGTGACTTTAAAGACTGTGGCTGGTACTCTGAGTGAGCTGCGGTGTCCTGCAGGGTTTTGGGTTGAGGAGCTGTGCAAAAAAGAGTGAGTATCAGAGGCCTGCAGCCGCCCTTCAAGAAGCCTGCTTACAAGGTGGGCCTCTAGCTGGCATCTGGGACCTGACTTGGGGAGGGCCTCACTGTTCTCCGGTGGGAGTGGCCCACTCTGCCTGGAGCGTTCGCGCTAACAACGCGGTAATGTGGTTTGTGCTTCCTTCTGGAAGACCAGAGTCTAGCCTTGTGGCACACGCAGAAGGCCCTGACACCATAGGCCCAGTGAAGACTTGGGCACAGGTCTAATGAGCGCCTGGTGGACGTGCTTAACAGTCTGCTGCTGGCGGAGTCAAAGGTGTCCCCGGCCACTCTGTTTTGGAAGCTTGTGCCTGGCTTCCCCTGGACTCCACCGCACACACCTTTTCCCTTTGTTAATTGTGTTTTGTATCCTTTTGCTGTGAAAACTCTTAGCCCTGAGTATGACAACACATGGACTCCTGAGTCCTAGTGAATTGCCGAAACTGACGGTGGTCTCAGGGCCTTCAGCCCAGGAATCATTTTTCCAGCATTTTTATTTTATTTATTTATTTATTTTTATGTTTTTCTTTTTTTTTAAATTTATTTTTAAATTTTATATTGTAGTGGGTTTTGTCATACATTGACATGAATCAGCCATGGATTTACATGTATTCCCCATCCCGATCCCCCCTCCCACTTCCCTCTCTACCCAATCCCTCCCCAGCATTTTTAAAAGGATCACTCAGGCTGCCTTTTTGAAGTCGGCAAGAAAGGAAGCTGATAAACCACACAGGAAGCTACTGCAATAATCTAGGTGACAGTCTCTGCTTAGGACAGGATGGTACTGCTGGAGATAGTGAAAGGAGGTGGGGTTCACTATTTTTTTATTCCTCATACTTCTTCTACTGAAAACACATATCTTAGTTTTCTTAAAGTTTTTTTCCACATTGAGGTACATTTTGGCTGACAAATTTGTTACAGATATAGTACCTTATTTATGTTAAACCTAGGCATAATGAAAGTATACTTAATATTATATTTAACACCTTGATGATTCAAGACCTGTCTATACTATTAGTATTGTTAGATCAACAAACTTCAACATTCCTACCAGGTACCAGTAATACCAGGTAATTTAATACTAAATATTTCCCAGTTCATGTGAACCTGAAACTCAAATTAACCATGGCAATGTGATTTAAAAAAAAAAAAAAGGCACATACAGACACACAGCGAGGCCTCAGTCCTTATTTTGGTTTCAATCCTGAGTTAGGTACAGTAACAAAAAACCCAGTAGTTTACAAAAAGTTTGGGTTAAAATTGGGGTTCTCGCAGATGAAACAAGTCAGGCGCACTTAGCTAGATGGTTGAATATTAATATTTGTATTAAAAGCAACTTTCAATTACCTTGGACAAGCCAACTTCTAAATTATTTTGCCCTTTTCAAATTTGCACTAAAAAGACACCAGAGAGGACATTCGCATCTCAAAGATACAGCCAAGTTCTTTCTAAGATGACTTGGTTTCTCCTTTCTCTAACATTTACAAGCTTCATAAGATGAACAGGGAAGGTTTTAGGAGTGATGAAAGGACTTTTGGAACCACCTGTAAAGACTATCTTTGTAAACCAAGTTTTGTTTTTCCTTCCTTTCCCAAAAGAATTGGGTGACCTCCCCAAGAAGGATTGACACATCTATCCACCCATGTTGGAAAGCTCACCCCTCTTCCTGTATCCTAAAGGAGAAGGCCTCTCAGGAGTGCCCAGAGGATACCCAGACTCCCACAAGTCCATCTGGACCAAGGGGGAAGGAGGCAAAGGCAACAGGAAAAGAGGGGAAGATGGACTGAGGAATCCACGCTGCAATCCCTCTGGCCGGGTCCTCAGCTTGAGGGAGGGAGAGGAACGGAGAGCCCTTACTGCCTGAGTGGCAGCCACCGGGGCACCCTGGGCTGCGGGCTATTGGGACACCCACGAGTAACCCTGGCCAGAGTTCCTCTGTTGTTCCCACAGCCACTCGCCTGTTCACGGAGGGTTTGAGGACAAAGAAACGGGAAAACCCTAGAGGAAGCCTTAGAGGAGTTAGTACCTGATGTCTGTGCATTACCAAAACAAGCAGAATAAACCAAAACCTAGCCAGCCAGAAGGTTCCATAACATGATTTCCCAGTCCCATAAACCAGTGACCTTCCTTCAAAGCACCTTGTAAATGGAGTTTCCCTTCACAGGGAGAACACCCCAAATTGGAGCTAAAGCCTCCCAGATGGGAGCCAAAACTCCCCAGATTGGACAGGGTCACAAAGGCCCTGGTTGGACCCTGATGTCAAGCTGTTCGGGGGAGAAAGTTATTTGAGCGTTTAATTTACAGAAGAGAGTAGTATTTATTAGAGAATCAATCAACTTGTTCCCCACTGTTAAGGTTACCTGGGGCTCCAGTAGGAGAAATTAGAATTGAATGCCTCTAGTCCAAGGGAGTCTCCAGGCCTGTTCATTATCAGAGTGTTCCTTGCCTTTGTAAAGCACTTCTGACTGCCAGATTATTTTATTGTGAGCCATTCAGAGGTCACTGCTCTTCTGATCTTAACATATCTAATACATGCCCCCCAAATCTTTCCTTTGGGATAGATGAAATATTTCCCTTTTTTATAAGCTTTATGTATAACACCAAAACACAAAAGATACAGACAAATTTCAACAAAAATGGCACAAATTTTGGCATCGATGCACAGATGAACCGATTCCCCCAATCAGGTAAATAAGTTTACTCTACAAAACAAATGAGCTAATTCCAGATAGGCTACCTATCCCAGAAAAACCAGCTCCCCAGTGAACTCTTTCCAACTGAGCCTATTCCCAAGTCAGGTAAATAATTACCCTACAAATCAAATAAGCTAATTCCAACTAGGGTGGGCTTGCCCCATGAGAACTAGTTTCCAAATGAACTGGTTTAGGGTAGAGTCCAACACTTCCCCTCTCCAACAGCATACCCCAACCAAATTGTCCCATAAAGAAAAAACCCAAATTGAGGGGAAAAAAATGTTCCCGGAGCAACTTACCCTCCAAAATTGAGCCCACTGGCTCATCACACAAAAGGGCACACAAAAGAAGTGAACAGGCTGAACTGGCTCTAAAATTGAGTAGGTTTACCCTCCAAACAAAATCTGAGTCTGTCAACTAGAAGTTTGTCTGTTCCTTTTCTCAACTGCCAATTGCTGGGGGCACCCAGGCCTCTGCAGGTAATCTTGAAGGAAAGACCCTCAGGACAAATGGCCCCAGCAGCTGCTAAGGTCCTGCCCCAGTATTCTTTCATCAGGATTGGCTAGCCACAAGCAGAAAGGCTCCTGGCTGGCTAAGCCAAATTGATACTGAGTCCAAGCTTGCTCTGCCCGCTGCACGACAGGCCAATGAACCTGAGAGACGAGGGGCTGAGGCAAGAAAGAGACTTTTTTGGGGGGTCAGCTGGTCAAGAAGATGCCTGTCTAGAGCCTCGAAAGAACCATCTTGTCGGGGCCGGGTTGCCAGGTTCTTTTATGGATCAGAGATGGGTGGGAGGTGAGAAGACAAAGTAAAAAGACGATTGAATCCTCGCAAAAGTCCCCTGGAATGGCCAGCCTCCGGCAGGGGATGTGCTAGTTCCCCTCCCCTCAGCCCTTCATGCGTGGGCAGCTCAGGTTATCTCCCCGAGGCAGGCCATTCTGTATGCTCACGAAAGTGGCAAGGTGAGGGTTAAAGCCACAGCAGCTGATCAGTGGAAATGTAAGATGAACCCTTCCTGGTTACAGTTCTGGGTTTACAGGGACTTAGAGGCAAGCAGAGGAAGGCAGGGCCTGTGAGGACACAGCGAGCTAACCAGAGGACTGTCCTCACACGAGAACGCTGCACTATTGGACGGATCCCTTAGGGTGTAGAAAACCAGTGACAAACGCCCATTACAACCTCCAGCAGGCTCTCTGACCCACCGTGCAAATGCAGTTGTCAAAGATGTCTCCCTCTCATCCAGCACCTATTTGCAGAGATCAACCTGCGGAGACCCTCTTCCCTTGAAAAGGCAAGTGTAAGCACCCTTCACAGAAGAGGGCCGTGAATCCAAAACTGCGGGATGTCACTCAAGAAAATCTGCATAGAACAGTCTAGCCCTATTTCCTGACCTCAGCTTTTCCAAGTCCAAAGTGGGCAGGGAGATTTATAAAAACAGTTAAGGACAAAAAGTGAAATTGCCTTTTTGATTAAGAATACAGGTACCCGTGGGCTGCTTCTGCAGTGGAAGAAAAAGACATCTCTTTTTATGACATCGATTACACAAACTTTCTTGAACTCTAAATTTGAAATAGCATATTTCAAGGCAGGTGGGCGGATGGGTGTGGAGGAGGGAAAAAGCAAAAAGACAATAGGAAGTGGGGTGGGCCTGAGAGAGCTCTTGGGAACTCGTTTGCAGAACTCTCTCTGAAATTTTCAAGTTGAGAAGTGATGTTATGTTAATCTATGTCCTAATTGCTCAGCAATAAACAACACCCACTTGCTGCATAAATGTCAGGACCAAGACTATTTCTGTTTCTGCTCTGTAACACTGTCAGTCATGGTGAAGAGCACAGAGATGGAACCCTTGGGTTAGCATACAAAACTTTAACGTGCTAGCGGACAGAAAGACCGAGGGGCACTGGTTCCTGAGGGAAAGCGCTCTCAGATGCAGTGGGGCTGCTGGAGCTGGCTGGAGGTGGGACCGTTTGCCTGCTGACTGCTGTTGTGAGACGGGTAGGCACGATGGGTCCCCGCTGGTCACCTCTTGCTGAAAGTGTTAAAAGCAGATCACTGCTAAGCTTGGATGGCACTGGGAGGAGGGAGATGGTAACTTTTCAAACAAAAATGAAGGCCGGTGAGACAGCTTTGAAGACTCCAGTCCTCGAAGTCGGTGAAGATGTCAAGAACTAAAGTGAAAAAGATAATAATAAAATAACCAGATGTCCTGTCTGTTCTAATCACAGGCTGGGAAAGACTCGAAACCCACTCATGGAGGGTGTGGAAGTTGTTTGGGAACCCAACAGTTGGAAATCCTCTCCTTTATTTACTGTGTGTCCTCAGGCAGGTGCTGCATCTCTCTGAGTCTTGGTTTCTTTGTCTTTCATAAATGAAGATAATGATCCCACCTCTTCGAGGACACAAGAGGATTCATGAACTAATATGTCTATGTAGGTACATTTGTGATTGTACGTATATTATCTTCATGACATAAAGCACATTCGCAGAAGCAACCTGTAGCTGCTGGACACTGTCAACTCACGAATTTCTACTGAAATACAGCAAGTTATCTTGGCTCCCCCAAAGCTACACATGTACCTCCACTGATCCCCAAGGATCTGCCTGGCCTATCCTTGCTGACTGGGTGGAGAGCCCAGGGAATGTCGGGAAACTAATGTCTCTCTAAGATGCTCACGTCACCATCTAAACTGAGGGAGTGATTCTGCAAAGTGACATCTGCTTTGAGTTTCAACCCCCTCCTTGCTTCAAGTAAGGTTGGATGAAGAATGAAGCTTAATGGTCAAGAGCATGGAATTTTGGCTTCTCCTGTTGCATTGAGGTCTGTTGCTTTCCATAATGAAAAGAGCATAGTTGTCGGCATCAGATCTGACTATAGCTCTAGGCCTTGCCCTGTCTAGCTGGGTAGCCTTAGGTAAGTCATATAACCTCTCTGAACCTAGGTCATTTGATGAAAACAGCAGAGGGAGACACTTACATGGTTCTTTGTGTTATTAAATCCACCGTGCCTCCCAATTTTGAAAACAGAGCTATATAGATTTCGTTGAAAAAATAACTTTGTTTTTAAATTTTCTTCAAGACAGAAGGTGTTGATAAAATCTGGTATCACTGGAGACCATGTTTAGATTTTGAAGTTTGTTTTCTTCCTACTTTTACACCATAGTTTCTTACTGTTGTTGCATGCAGCCAAAGATTTTATTTTACTATCGATGCCAGTAAAATATGATGCTCTTCAATAGTTGAGACCCTGAGGAGACAGAAAATATCCATCTATTTCTATTAAAGATAGAAAATAAATAGACTGTTTCTTCAACTAGCAAGGCTTTGCCAAAATATCCCAAAGTTCAGTTCTTCTCAGAATTATTTGTGTGTGTGTGTGTGTGTGTGAAAGCACTATTTTTGTGTGGGTATACACTTACGTGAGACCATGAAAATAAAGCTCTTCCCTAGGAATTTCTTTTGTGTGTGCAATCCAAGGTGCTGTTTGAAAGCAGTTGAACTTAACTAGCACGTCACCCGGGTCTCATGGGTGGGACCTGAGGAGCCATGGATGTGACCTGGCAGCTGGTGGAAGGCTTCATCAATGCTCTGCAGGTTCTGGGGCTGACGTGACAGCCCTAGGGGGGCACAGGCCGCCTCCACTCTGTGCGAGACGGTGACAAGCTCCTCTGCCTCGCTCACACAGGATAGGGTAGAGCATCTTGGAGAGAAAGGAGGAGTATTCTGGAGCTGTCAAGAAGGACTCAGGAGCCTTTCAAAGCTCTTATATCAAACAAGAATGCTTTCATTTGTAGCTAATAGAATTATTGACCGATATATACTTCTAAAAAAGTCACTTAATTACCTCACCTAATAAAAAGCCTGAAGTTAAATAGCTACAAATTTGGGTCAAAGACTTAGTGACTGAGACACATGTTATTCTATTTCACCATCCTCGGCAAGCTGGTTTGTTGCCTCATGGTCACAAGATGGCTGCTGTTACTCCAGGCACAAAGTCCTTGCATGAGCAAATGGAAGCAGGGGGGAAATGGCACAAAGGCTTTCTCCTGGGAGACTGTTTTACTTATGCTTTATTTAAAACCAAAATTATTTGGTTTCAGAGACAATAGAGGATTATTGTGAGACTTAATTCTATGATGTATGGGAAAAAAATGGTACATGGTAGGCATTCAGGAAGCATTAGTTCCTTTCTTTGAAGGAAGTCCAGGAGGATCGCAGGCTCTAGTGTTCTGTTACCTGGATGAGACCATGAGGGAGCTACTTCCTTCTCTGTGCCTCAATTTCTCAACCATGAAAAGGGATGATGGTAGCCAAGCATATATAAACATTCATTATTCTCATTATAATTTTTTCCTAGCCTGTGTAGGCTTAGTCTGAATTTGAAGATTCACTTTTCAGGCCCAAGTCCTAGTCAATTAGCACATTCAGTTTGATTTTTAGCTGTATCGCTTTTAGAAGTAATACTTAGTGAGGATTTCTGCAATGTGTCAGCATTTCTTCAATCTTGGAGATATTGGGGAATGCCAGCAATAATTATCACCTAACTGAGCTCCTGTTAGAACAAAAAGATACTTTAATTAAGTAGATGAGTAATCAGATGGCTCCTTAGAAAACAGGCAGCTAGTAGGTAAATAGATGATTATGCATCACCAGGAAAAATGTTGATTTATTTGCTTATGCCTGGTTAGTCTGCACCCAAGAAAGAGTTCCTTGGCACTGGATTAGTACATATTATTTTTTAAACTTAACAAATATGATTAGATGAGAAAAAGAGGTAGAAAACTGAAGTTGGTACTCTTTGGCTTTAATTCTTTGTGCCACTAACTTGATCTAAATTTTCAATAGTTTATCATCAGAACAACGGACCATTGTTGCAAAGTACTCAATGTTAAGAGACTATGCATATATCCAACCATCATTCATTAGCAACTGCTCTGTGGCCAACCATGTGCCAGGCCCTAGGAAGACGGAGATGACAAAACCTGCTCCTTGCCTCAGACAAGCTCCCAGCCTGAAGGGCAGACTTCAATGCACATAACTTACAAGCTCCTAGGGGTGGTCATAGAGTGTGTACTCAGAGAAGCTCTGGAAAGGGAATGGTCACACCTGTCAAAGCTGGGGAGTCAGGTGGGGTCAGAAAGGCTTCCCAGAGGAGCTGATCAGGGAACTAGGAAAGGAATTTCCCAGAAGAAACAGCACATGCAAAGATGTGGAGGCTGGAAACAGCATTGTGAATAGAGGAAACTGTATTCAGTTGGGTTCTATGTGCTAAGGAGTTGAAGCCCTCTCCTGAGGCCAGTGGTGGCCTGAGAACATTTTTTCCTTCCCCTTTCTTCTCTTCTTTTCTCTCTCTCTCCCTTCCTTTTTTCTTCCTTCTTTTCCTTTCCTTCCTTTCTTCCTTTTATCTTTTCTTTTTTTGTTGGGACCTTAGGTTTTAAAAGCTACTTTGACTGCACCAAAGGGGTTTTAACATTAACATGTTAGCTCCAAGCTGCACAGAAGAAGGTAGATGGTCAGGAAAAGGTCATGATTTGAGTCTTGACTCTGCTGCTAACTAACTGTCCAAATGCATCTTGCTGGCTTCACTTGACTCACCTGTAAAATGGAGCATGTGGGCCAGATGATCACTAAGTTTCCTCAAAAGGCAAAACCTTTGAGCTCTATGACTGAATTCTCTGGCTGCAATGGCAACAAATGTGGGAAACATTTTTATCCGAAAGCATTGTTTACTCATATGGCCCCAGGGGACTGGGTCCCCACGGGCAGCATCAGCTCTCATCCACACTGCCTGGTGGATACTCAGCATGGTGCTGCCCCCTGAAACACAGAGCCAACCCCTTAACCCAGTTATGAGCCTGGGAGATTTTCCCGAGCATCTTCCCGGGAGACAGGGAGAGGCTTTACACTCACATTGCAGCAACATTGGAGAAGGGGGACATGCAGGCTTATTTGGATGGCTTAGAAGAAAGTCCATTCCTCAGTGTTAAAGCAAAACAATGCCTTTCTAGCTTTTGGATGGAAGAATCAGTCTTCAGATCCCAAGCAGGCAAGACAACTAAAGAAAAATTAGCGCAAAATTTTCATGAGTCATTCAAAGTAAAAACTACTGTGTATCCTCAGAAAAGCACTGATAATGTGAAGTCTGAAGCTAATTACTTTCATTATTTAGGGTGGATGTCATGGCATTTTCCCCCAACTCTTACAAAACAGAGAAAATTTGCTTGTTAGTATCATTCTTCTCTCCCTTAGAAATCTGGAGGGGAGTTGGATTTCTGTATTTCTAAGCACTTGGAACAAACAGCATTCCTGCATGCACAGAGCTAAACATGGATGAGGACTGGGCAACACGGTTTTGTTTTTTTTTTTTCCTTTCATGCCCATCACAGAGCAGAGGGAATGGGCCACGGGAAACTACTGTCTGTCACCACAGCCTTGAAAGTCCCATTTTCTCTCTTCTCACCCCAAATATAGGAGAAATAGCCAAACCCGAAAAATGTGAGGAAATGAGACTGAGAAAAACACCGATTGGCAGCTATGCTTTCAAAACAAGTCTGGAGCTCCCTGTCTTTTTCAAATTATTCAAGAGTTCAAAGAACGATTTAGACCCCATTTTAGTAAGCAGGTTGGTTCTTTTACTTTCTTACTCCCCAGGTTGCTTACCCCAAGTAAAAAAATCTAGAGAAATTTCATGCCAAATGCAGGGTGTTTCCTGGCACTGAATATGCACCTTACCTGGACGTTGACAGTGGACCCTCTACCTCGGGCGTCAGATGGCCAACAGCATCCTGTCCTCTGGTCCCCTGAGTGCATGTGAGGAAAGGAGCTGAGACTGTGCCTGCCTAAGGTGGAACGGAGGGAGGGAGGGGAAAGACGGAGAAGGGACAAGGGAAATGAGGCTGACTTCAGGCCGAGCCCTCGGGGAGTGGTGTCGTTTGGGGATGCTGTGATTCTTCCTGACGGAGAGAAAGCATCACTTGATGGATGGAAGACAGGCTCTGCAAGCAGCATACCTGACCTAGAGCTGGCTTTGGGATTTGCAAGCCTTGGGTCTCGGGTCTAACTATTCAATTTTATGGAGACTCGTTTCTTCACAGGTAAAAAGGTGATTTATAAACCTGTTTTCAAACACCCCGTGCTTGTGATTTCTCAGGAGCCAACCAGCAGGTGGTGGTGTGATGAACATGTGTTCCATAGTAATGCAGACCTGTGCCCACTTCACAGATGAGAAAACTGAGGCTATATTTGTAATCAAGACCCCAAAGGACACCAGTCCCCTGGGGCGTGGCCTGAAGTCAGCCTCATTTCCCTTGTCCCTTCTTCATCGTTCCTCCTCCCTTCCTTCCTGCCACCTTTGCAGTCATAGTCTCACCTCTTTTCCTCATGTGCACTCAGGGACCAGAGGACAGGGAGCTTTTGGCCATCAGACTCCCGAGGTAGAGGGTCCCAGATGCTTTTACAGTGGTCTCTCAGCACATTCTCTTTCTTTCCATATTCTTGAAGCTTCCTTAAGTGATTTTTTTCAAGTCAAAAGCAGTTGGAAAGAGTGAAATAAATCAAAGACAAATACTGTATGATATCACTTATGTGTGGAATCTAAAAAATATGACTAACTAATGAATACAACAAAAAAATGTAACAGACTCACAGATGTAGAGGCAAGCTAGTGGCTACTAGTGGAGAGAGGGGAGCAGTGATACAGGGGTGGCAAAGTAAAAGGTCCAAACTGTTATGTATAGAAGAAGCTGCAAGGATATATTGTACAACACGGGGAATATAGCCAGTATTTTATAATAGCTACAAATGGAGTATAACCTTTAAAAATTGTATAGAATTTTTAAATTTTAAAAAAATTAAGTAAAAAATAAAAATTGTTGTTGTTGTCATGTCTGACTCTTTGCGACCCCATGGACTGTAGCCTACCAGGCTCCTCTGTCCATGAGGTTTTCCAATAAAAAATACTGGAGTGAGTTGCCATTTTCTTCTCTAAAAAAATAAAAATCATATACTTTAATTTAAAAAAGCAGTTGGAGATACCATACTAATAACACAGGAAGTATCCTAGGGTTTGAAATCTCACCACTGGAAATGTGTGTACATGTATGTGTGTGTGTTCACATGTTCTGTGTTTTCACCTGACCTGTAGAGTGATAGGCAGGCAATGACATGCTGATCCCAGCTACCTGGAGAACCACTTCAGAGCCAGCTCAGCACAGCAAAGGGCAATGCGGTATAATGGCTATGAGCATTTTTTTTTTTAAGAACCTGGGTTCATATCTCTGTTCTACCATGCACTAGTGGGTAAATGGCATCATCTCTCTGAGTGTCAACTTGTCAAATGATCATAAAGCCTCCATCATCGGCTTGTTATAAGTTAATCAGAGCTATAGGCATGCAGTTTCTGGCACATGGTAACATGACTAGTCATCATCTTCTATCTCTACCCTGCTCCTTCCAGCCGCATGTGATGTGTGATCTTTGGATGGGGTGAGGTGTGTCTATGAATCACTGAAGATAGGGTCCTGCTTGTGAGGGTGGGAAATGTCTGCGTGATCTGGGTCTGACACTGTGTGACTGAGTGATGGAGTCCCAGGATAATGAGATGCTGAATTAGAGGCAAAACAACCACCCACACCCGTGGGGAAAGAGAAAGCCCTAGATGCCGCTGGTGAGTCAGAACTGAGCAGGCAATACAGCAGTTCAAGGACAGAGGAAGGAGAGGGGGCTGTGCTGGGAAGTTTCCGCAGGGGGACTCCAGAACAGCTTCGGTCAACTTTCTGAAGCAGCATCCCCCTGAGCTGGCCAGCCCTCTGCGGTTAGGCAGCATGCTTTCCAACAATTCTTGAAAAGCCTAAGAATGTAGGTGGCTTGGGGAATGAGAAGAAGGATGCTAATGTGATGGGATCATCTCTTTTTTTTTTTCTGTATCTTTATCAACAAGCTCTTAGAGGTAGGTATCAGCATTCCTGTTTGCAGATGAGAAAACCAAGGTTTAGAGAGGCAAAGCCTCTTGTCCAATGTCACACAGCTTGTTATGTAAGTTTGGGGCTATTTCTCTGCAAAGCTCTATTTCCCCCCTTGCCTACACTGCATTCTACCAGTGCTGAGTCAAGCTAGGCACATTCAAATGTGCTCATGTTTTTCTAGGGGAAAGAACACACAGCATTGGAAACAGTTCTTTATGATAAGGGTATCTGAGGTACAAGAACAAGTTCTCCACCTTAATTACAGGTCCTCCAAAATCCCCAACAGGCTATAGTGAAGTGAAAGTCGCTCAGTTGTGTCCGACTCCGCGACCCCAGGGACTTTACAGTCCATGGAATTCTCCAGGCCAGAATACTGGAGTGGGTAGCCTTTCCATTCTCCCGGGGATCTTCCCAACCCAGCAATCAAACCCAGGTCTCCCACATTGCAGGCGGATTCTTCACCAGCTGAGCCACCAAGGAATCTATATGCACTCACTAAATTTTGAATAGATAAAGAATGAAAGTAGCTGCTAATATTGAGAGTTTGCTTTATACACATTTTATGCTCAATCCTTTGAAATCTCGCAATAACACACAATGTTAGGTACTATTATTCTCACCATGGTACAAATGGACAAATAGGCATGGAGAAGTGAAATAACTTGCTCAAGACAACACAGCTAAGAAGTGTCAGCTTTGTCTATGGAGCTGCTGCTGCTAAGGCGCTTCAGTTGTGTCCGACTCTGTGTGACCCCAAGGACGGCAGCACACCAGGCTCCCCCATCCCTGGGATTCTCCAGGCAAGAACACTGGAGTGGGTTGCCATTTCCTTCTCCAATGCATGGAAGTGAAAAGTGTGAAAGTGAAGTTGCTCAGTTATGACTCTTAGTGACCCTGTGGACTGTAGCCTACCAGGCTCCTCCGTCCATGGGATTTTCCAGGCAAGAGTACTGGAGTGGGGTGCCATTGCCTTCTCCGTGTCTATGGAGGGTATGTTCTGAATCCTGTTGTCCTGGAGCCTGCTCCTAACTGAGGAGATGATGGAGAGATGGAGGGCTGTCAGGAAAAAGTGAGAAGGGAACCATCATTTATTGAGTATCTGGTCCTCCCCAGCTGCTCTGCCCAGCTTTCTGCCTGTTATACCGCATATAACACAAGCCTGTGGGGTTAATGACATCCCCAACTTATATACAAGGAAACTGGGCTCAGACAGTTGAGATGACTTGAAAGAGTCCCACAGTGGCAGAACTGAAATTTGAAGCAAAATTGTCATCCATCAAAGCCCAAGAATTTTCTAATCCTGCAGGCACCCCTTGGGGGTCAAGAGGAAGAAGAACACGGAGGGTGAGAAGGCTGCAGGGCAGTTTGCTCTTTGCGAGAAGCTCATCTCGGGACCCAGCATCCCCACGACACACCGCCGACTGGCAGCTTTCTTTCGTGTGAACTGTGCTCATTGCAGGTTTTCATTTCCTGTGATGCTCCTGACAGCTTTTGTGGGATGATTGCAGGGTAGAAGACAGCAACCTTTAAAGGTTTGGTAAAAACTCTGCAAGTGGGAGGTCTGTCGTCTTCCTGAGGCGTGTTGTCAGCTGCTGCTTAGAAATGTTTCTTTACAAACCTGGGTGCCTGAGCTCTCCAGGTGGGGAAAGCCTGAGCTCAGACAAAAACTAGGATGAGGAAGCAAGGAGGGAAGGCAGGAGAGCGTAAGAGATGACACGGCTGGACTTGGGCTCTGTGGGTGGAGGAGAGGGAATATCCAGGTTTGGGGCGTGGTGGGGGGCAACCAGCTGGGTGGGGGACACTTGAAGGGACTTGGAGGCAAGAAGGAGCTGTTTAGGGATGGGAGAAACAAAATGGTCCTCCATCAGCAAGGAAGCTTCTCACTGAGACCTCTAATGGATGTCTGGACCTCGGAAACCACAGAGGGTTTCTGAGGCCCAACTGCAGTTCCAGCGGCTCTGGCCAAGCCTGGAGGGAAACCAGAAGCCTGGCCAGAGGAGTTTCCTTTTGGCCCCTGGGAATCTAACTCTGGGTCCTGACGTGTCTTCAGGCGCCTTGCCTCCATCTCCCTTTTCTCTGTTCTTCGGGGACTCAGTCACTTGGAAGCTGAAACTTGCCAGCCCGGCTCCTGTCTCTCATTTCCCATGCCCTTGGACCTCTGAGTCTGGAGCACAGCTGCGGGGAGCCGAGCCCCGGGGATGCAGAGACACACCTGCCTTAAGATCGTCACAGCCCAGGGAAATGCCTGCAGACGGGGGGCTCCCGCACAGGAGAAGGACTGAAGGGTCTCAGGGAGGCCGGAAGTGAGTGTCCGCCCTGCCAGAGAGGAGACTCCCTTAGGGCCGGCCTGGGGAGCTGAGCACACCCTTTCCAAGCCACAAGCAAGGGGGAAGGCATTCCAGGCAGGGGGCCGCCATGTGCTAAGGAAGGGAAGGCAGCCTAGTGTTTGAGGACAGGCAAGGGATTCCTAACGACTGGGGTATAAGGTGAGCGTGGATGTGTGGAAGAGACAGTTGTTCAGAGATTATACAGGGCCTTAAATGTGGTTCAGAAAAGTTTTGGCATTTCCTCGATATTTCTCAGTTCATGGTCTGAAGAAGATTCATGTCAAAATCGACTTGTAGCACTTGTAAAAATGCAAATTCTGGTTCCGGCCCCCAGGATCCAAGAATTAAAGCATTCGGAGAATGAAACGTTCAGAGGATGCCCAGGAATTAGCATTTTAAAAGCATGCAGAGAAGCACTGTGCACTCCTGTAGGCACAGGGGAGCCATGGAAGGTCTGAGGCTGTGGAATGATGAGATCGCCTGTGCATTTAGATGCATCCCTTCCCGGGGGGCAGAGTGTGACATGATAAGACGCCGTCACTGAATGAGTCCTCCGTCCCAAAAGAGGGCCAGGGGCCAACTGCTCAGGCAGAGGGAACGTCTCTCTCCAGTCTCCCCAGAGCAAGGTGGCTGAGAATGTTCCAGAAGGCCAGGCTTCAGCACGATCGAACCTTGTGGATTGTGAACCCAGACCATGCAGCCGGGGGTGTCAGGGGCCACAGTTCCAGCCCCCCAGGAGTAGTGATTTTCCTGCAGCCTGGAGCTGACATGGTGCTCCTTGCAGTCGTGCTAAGCCTCGTTCTGCACACAGACAGTCCTGAAATGATCACTGAAGAGAAAGCTCCCCCCCGAGTGAAGGTCCCTCATCCCCGCGTAGAGAAGAAGCTGGCATAGCCCCTGGGGCTCTGAGACAAAGAAGTTGTCTGCAGAGATTTCCAGCTTACCCTTCTTTTGCAGTTGTTTCTACATGTTGCCAGTGTCTTTAAAAATGGAGAGTTTAGAATAGTGTAAACGTGGGAAAGTCTGTCTTGCCCTTCACCTCTTATTTTTCTCTTCCAGAGGTAACCACTGTTAAGAAAATGTTCTCCTAGAAATGTGCTTTATAGGAATAAAAGAATTCTTCTCAATACAAATCAGCTCATACTCTACAGAAAATAATTGACCTTGTCTTACTGAGCTTTTTTTTTTTTTCCTTGTATAAAGCCATATTTTATGGTAACTTGAATATTGTTCAGCACAGTAGCTAGAATTAAACAGTACAAGTTTCTGACAAATTACTACATGTGGATGTAGGGTACATTTGAACTCAACAACTTCTGGGAAATTTACATGGCAAAGCATAAGTGTTAACACGTTGGGTTCAAAACTTTAATATATGCTAAGTACTAAGTGTTGAAAAAAGTGTTAGTTGCTCAGTCGTGTCTATTTGTGACCCCATGGACTGTAGCCCACCAGGCTCCTCTGTCCATGGAATTCTCTAGGCAAGAATACTGGAGTGGGTTGCCATTTCCTCCTCCAGGGGATACTGAGCTGTTTTTAAGTGTATGCGTGCATATTCAGTCACTTCAGTCGAGTCTGACTCTTTGCGACCCCATGGACTGTAGCCTGCCAGGCACCTCTGTCCGTGAGATTCTCCAGGCAAGGATACTGGAGGCGGTTGTCATGCCCTTCTCCAGGGGAGCTTCCCCACCCAGGGATCAAACCCGTGGCTCCTGGAAGTCCTGCGTTGCAGGCAGATTCTTTACCCACCAGGCCACCTGGGAAGCCCTTTTAAGTATATACAAGGCACTATTGCATAAGAGCTCACAGAGGTGGGTCTCATTCCTTGCCATGGCATGGATGCACCATTATTTTGTTTTTAATCAGCCCCTTGTGGGTAGATCTTTAGATGCCTTCCAGTTTTTACCTTTAAAGATTTGACTTTCCCCTTCTTTGCTTCCAATGCTGAGTGTTTTTTCCCACCTTATTTGTTCCTATACCACTCTGTGTCAAGATGGTCATGTCTCTCTTTTTTTTTTAAATTATTTTTTATTGAAGGATAATTGCTTCACAGAATTTTGTTGAGGTTTTCTGTCAAACCTCAACATGAATCAGCCATAGGTACACATATGTCCCCTCCCTTTTGAACCTCCCTCCCATCTCCCGCCCACCCCACCCCTCTAGGTTGATACAGGGCCCCTGTTTGAGTTTCCTGAGCCCCAGATGGCCACTTCTTTGTTTCAGAGTTGCAGCTGCTCACTGCAGAATCAATCACTACTTGTAGAACATTTTCTGTCTCTACACCTGCAATTGTTCCAAATTTCCTTTAAGGACAAAGTCCTCAACAGCAAGGTTACCAAGGAAAGTTGCATCCATCATTCTGGTCCAAAATATCTTCTGTTTGTTACAGATTGCCCAGGAAACAGGAGCTTTGGGGTCCCAATATGTATAGATTCATCTCTAAACTGCCCCTAGGTTCCTCCAATCTGTCCCCTGCTGCTGCAGAAGATTTTGGAATGAAGTAGAAAATGTTCAGACTGAAGTCAGACAGAAGTAGGGCCAAATCTCAGCTTTGCCTCTGGTGAAGGCCACAAGTGAATTACTCACCACCTCGAGCCTCACTTTCCTAATCTGGGAAATGTTTTTCTTAAGTCGTCAAGTTGTGCCTGACTCCTCACGACCGCATGGACTGCAGCTCGCCTGGCCTCCCTAATCCCTCGCCGTCTCCTAGCATTTCCCTAGTTCCTGTCCATTGAATTGGTGAGATAGGAGCGAATATAGCTCCTGACTCCAAGAAGGAAGGACCATATGGTACTCATATATTGAAATATACAAAAGAGATTACCAAGTGTCAGACACCCAGCAAGAGTGCTAGACACACTGGCTGTGCATTTGTTGGTGCAGCCCCTAAGATTCTGGGGGAAAATAAGTTGAAGAGCTGAAAATGAATTTTCCCCTGTCCCAGTAGGTGTCATCTCTACTAAAGCCAAATCCGTTCTTCCTGACCTTTAGGAACTCATTCAACTGAGAATGTTTGTTGGCTTTGCACTTGGAGAGGAAGCAGAGCAGATCGCTAGCTGCTTAGCATTCAAACTGGAGCCCTCACACCCTGCTGCTGGGGGTACAAAATATGCAGCCACTCTGGAAAGCAGTCTGACAGTCTTGTATAAAACCAAACATAAATCTACCTTGGATCCATCAAGTTCACTCCTGAGTTGCAACCCCAAAATGAAAACCTATGTCGGCAGAAAGACTAGTGCTTGAATGTTCAGAGCATCCTTAGTCACTATAGCACCAAAGGGAAGGGGAAAGCCCAGGTATCCGTGAGTAAGCAACGAATAGACTGAGTGTGATATATTTGTACAATGGGACACCACTCAGCAAGAGAAAACCAAGCTATAGACACCACAAAATATGGAAAAATCTGGAAACATTATGCCAAGAAAAAGGAGCCAGCCATTAAAAAAGAAAAAAAGAAAAAAAATCCATGCTGGGTGATTTCATTTATATAAAGCTCTGAAAAAGGAAAAACATATCTATGATGAAAAAAACTCAGAACAGTGGTTTCCTGGGAGCAAGTGGGATAGATGTTGATTAGAGGGATGTGAAGGATATTTCTGGGGTGATGGGAATATTCTACATCTTGTTCTATATCTTGTAACACAGATGTACACATTTATGGGATTTTACTGAAAGTTACAGTTAAGATTTGTGCATTTCTCTCTATGTAAATTTTATCTTTAAAAAAACCCATAAATAAATTCTGAAATCTAGGTAAGGATATCCATGCTGAAGTGTTTAGGGGTGAGGTATACAGATGTCTGTGACTTACTCTGAAATGCATCAAAAATAAGATGGATTAATGGATGGGTAGATGAACAGATATATAGTAAAATAAATGTAGAAAATGCTAACAACTGCAGAATCTAGGGGTTAGATATGCAGCATTATTTCAAATTTCCTGTGTGTTTGAAATTATTCTTAACAAAATTAGGGAGAAAAAGCATCCAGAACTTTACTGTCTGACTCTGAATCCTAGTTTTAACCCCCTCTTATCCTTGAACTTAGATAAGTTCTTTAGTCTCCCCGTTCTGTGCCCAAACTTCCCTGTATGTAAAACGAGGATAAAAACATTGGGCTATTCTGGGGATGAAATGAGTTACATACTTGGAACCATTTCTAGAACACAGCACTCAATAAAGGCTTTCTTTGGCTAGTTAATACACTGAGATGTTGATTTTATACCTGTGTCTTCAAGGAAGTATATCTATTTAACACCCACTTCCCCTTTTCCCTAGCAACATTTCCACCAAGAGGCAGTGTTGCAGAATAGTGTGTATTAAACCTCAGAGTCCGAAGACCCAGGGGTCTCAAATAAGTGGTTATTCTTGAACCCTAAATTTCTCAACTCAAAAATGGGGATAATATTCATAAGAAAATTGCTCCAGGCTTTTAAGAGGATTAAATAAAGCAGCATAAGTAAAGGCAACGGAAGCTGGGTTCAGTACATGTTCACCGAATGCCTCTTTCCTAAAGGGAACCTCTCTTTCACTGACATAATTGGAAGAGATAGATTAGGTTATGCCCTAACGCAGTCCCCCTTGTATACACGCTTGGGAGCAGGATCCCCGCTGTCCAGCCCTGGACCCCCCAGCAGGTTGGGGTGGTTGTCGGAGAGGTAGCAAGAGGAGGGAGCATCTTCACCCCTGAGTGCTTGGGGTAGCTGCTTTTCAGTCCCTCACAGGGATGGATGCTGCCTCAACCTCTGGAACCCTGCTGGCGTTTCAGCCTTGAGGCCGGAGTAAACAAGATTGATTTTGAAATAACCTTGTCAGCGCTATTCCAACCGATGTAGGACACCAGTTATGTAGCATCTCTATCCCAAAGACCGTAGGTCTTTGAGTGAGGACATCCCCTGGTAAACGGACCGGAAGAGGCCGTACTTAATGTCAGCAGCCGTGTTTTCACACAGTGAAAAATGATCAGAGTGCAGACTTGTGCTTGCAGTTACAAAGCCTGTCTTGGCGAAATTTTGGAGTCACCCAGGAGGTCATCTGGGAGATCAGCCCTGGGTGTTCATTGGAAGGACTGATGCTGAAGTTGAAACTCCAATACCTTGGCCACCTCATGCGAAGAGCTGACTCATTGAAAAAGACCCTGATGTTGGGAGGGATTGAGGGCAGGAGGAGAAGGGGACAACAGAGGATGAGATGGCTGGATGGCATCACCGACTCGATGGACAAGGGTTTGGGTGGACCCCGGGAGTTGGTGATGGACAGGGAGGCCTGGCGTGCTGCGATTCATGGGGTCGCAAAGAGTCAGACACGACTGAGCGACTGAACTGAGGAGGTCATCTGGGCTTCCCTGGTGACTCAGATGGTAAAGAACCCTCCTGCAATACAGGAGAACTGAGTTTAACCCCTGGGTTGGGAAGATCCCCTGGAGCAGGAAATGTACCCACTCCAGTATTCTTGCCTGGAGAATTCCATGGACAGAGGAGCGTGGTGGGCTACAGTCCCTGGGGTCACAAAGAGTTGTACACAACTGAACAACTACCACACACTCACACAGAAGGTCATCTACTAGGTTCATAAAAACAGAGTGATTTGAACAAAAAGGGCCAGCTGGTTTGCAAAGCTTTCTGAAGCCTGTTATTTCATGATTTCCTGAGATTTAAAAACATTTCTAACAGATACTTCAACTTCCTATAGAGACGGTCCCCCTCAACCCTCCCTTGCCCACCCATGGTCTGACTTCATTGGCTTTTGGGAAAGAAATTTCTCATCCTCAATCTTAAAATCCATCTGGATTTCAAGAGGATTTCAATTCATGCATTGCTGATTCGCTTATTTCTGACAAAAATGCTATTTTGTAAGAGAAATTTGCAAAACCCCCAGAGTCTCTTTAGAGATCTTTTTAAAGTGCCTTGATGCTGTAGGAGGTGGAGGGCTGCTCAGGGCTCTGTGTGTGTGTTTTTTTTACCTTCCTCCTGGCAACACTTAAATGGAATTCAAATCCCAAATGTCATGGGCTTTCTGCTGAGCTTAAACGAGTTAGGAGAAGCTTCTCTAAGGAAGCCAACCAGGGGCAAGCTCCTTGTTAGTGAAGAGACTTAATGGTGGGTCAGACATTACGATGGGATTGAACGGTGCCCTTTCACCCCTGTTGGGCACCATTCCTGTAGCCCAGGTGGCTGCTGACTCCCACAGCCTCACAGGCAGGCTCACCCCCAACCAATTCCAGCACAGACTCAGCTGCATCAACAGCTTCCCCCAAAACACTGTCTATTGCACCAAACATATAGTGTCTTTATTGTGACATTTTTAGCTTAAGGTTTCTGGCATCCTAGGGCAGGATCACATTCCATTTCATAGAAAACCTACATGTTCACAAGTCCCTACTGGACATGACCTTCCCAAGTCCCCTCTTGATTCCAAGTCACCACAACACCCCTGTCCCCACCATCTTTCCTCATCCAGCTGGTATCAGAGGCAGTTTGCAGAGTGGTTGAACCTCCAATTTTGGAGTCAAGTATGTGGATTCAAAACCCAGCTCCAGGATTCTCAGACAGTATGGTCTTAAACCAGAAGCTTCACCTTTCTGCATCTGCTTCTTCTTCTGTAAAACAAATAATGGTGCTTGTCTTGGAGTTGCAGTGAAGATTAAATGTGAGCCCTTGACAACAGTGTTTCTCAAGTAGGATGCATTCAGTAAATGAATAAATTAACAGACCCACCCTGGTGGCTCAGATGGTAAAGAATCTGCCTGCAATGCAGGAGACCCGGGTTCAAACCCTGGGTTGGGAAGATCCCCTTGAGAAGGAAATGGCAATCCACTCCAGTATTCTTGTCTGGAGAATCCCATGGATAGAGGAAAATGGGGGGTTACAGTCCATGGGGTTGCAAAGAGTCAGACATGACTGAGCAACTAACACTTTCAACTCTGTCCAACACAGAAGACAACTTTGCAGGCACAATGTCTAAATGTTCTTTAAAGTGTTTCTCTCCTGACTGGAGCACTGGTAAATACAGCTTTCTCCATCTCATTTCACATGGAAGGCGAGAGGTGAAAATGTGTATATACTGGGTACCTTGAAAGCGGACCTGGCTTGGTTCATTTCTGAGCTCTCCCCACTGCATTTCTGGGGTTCAAAGAGCAGCATTGCCCATCTTAGCTTTCTGTGGGACCCCAAACACAGAGTCAGTCAAGCTGCAAGACAGTGGTTGGGCCCTACAGGCAGCCTCTGGTGAGGGCAACCTGAGAAGGGATTTGGGGATCCTTTGGGAGGTAAAGTGCTATTCAAATGCTGTTTTGCAGAGACCTGAAAAATCCATCACTTAGCAACAGTTGACCTTGATCAAAAAGATACATGAGACTGCTATTGTGACCTTGGGGACCCAGAACTGGAAAACTACCAACAGCAACCGATTGAAAAGGACCCTGAAGGCAGAGGTGTCAGTAAATAGCAACTGGCTTGTAGTGATATGAGGACACAGGGTGGGAGCAAGAGCCAGGCTCTGGAACTAGGATCTCAGCTCAGACACAGACCGGCTATGTGACCTGCAGCAAGCGCTAACCTCTAAATACCATGCCCCTCACCTGTGATGCAGAGGCTCCAAGTCTTGTTCTTCAGTGTTACGGCACAGACTAAACGGGTGACCTATCTGAAGCGCTTAATGCAGTGACAGCACAGAAAAAATTCCAAATAACCAGCTGCCATTCAGCTGCTAAGCCATGTCCAACTCTAATATTGATTTCGTTCATGACCTAAATGTCTGTTCTGAAAACCTGGAATTGTGTATATTGTTAGATATAATAATATATAAATTAAATATTTAAATAATACCTAAAATACTTCTACACATATGTGAACCTGCAAGGACTCTCCCTGGGGAAGGAATGACATGTTCTTTTGAAAATCTCATTAGTCAGTTTGCCTGTCCATCATACATATTCATACACACACATATTCATGTACATGTGCACATTTATATATGTGAACCTGTGAACATATAATGCATGTATATATGTATAAATATCTACATTTACAAAGTGTTTGGTGCATGTACACCTACAGATGCACAGGTATAATTGTCATTAATAGTAGTGCAAATAGTAATGATAATAATACTAATCATTCACTAAATGGTCAAGTGCCAAACACCATGTTATATATAATATACACACATGCATTTTTCCATGCTACCAAAAATGCAGTGCAATGTGTCACATGTTCGACTCGGTATTCAAATCGTCATTTTACAGATAAAATCATTAAAACCAAGATAATATATGGAGAAGTGAGAGAAGGTACAGTAATGAACTTTGTCGAGCAAAGGTCAAATGCAAGCCTGAATCCTTCATTAACACTTTTGGTATTCACCCAAGTTTCTGACTTGAACAACTGAATGAATGGAGATTAATGAGTAGGCAGATGGATGGATGAATGGATTATAAACTGAGACTGGGAAGAGATTTGGGTGCTAAAAGTGATGAGTTCACTTTAGAAATGTCAGTTTTGTGGTGCCACTGGATAAATGGATGGTGGCCATATCCAAGAAGCTGGAGAAAGTATGAGCCTAGAGAGCAAAAAATGTTCTGGACTGAAAGCATAGAATTCTCATATTTACTTTGTCTCCCTGAGCCTCAGTGTTCCCTTTTGTAAAAAATTCCTGAAGGAATTTTGAGAATGTTACATTCCACTTCAGACTGAGGTTTCTGGGTATCTCCCAATTAATAGAGCTCAAATGATGAGACAAACAAATAACTTACAAAACAAGGATAAAAATGCTGTCTTCCTGGTGCATGCAGTGTCAGTTTTGAACAAAATCAAAGCCATGGCACAGAGCAGGTAACTACATGGAAAAGGGACTGTGAGAAAAGATGATAAGGATTCAGCAGCTGCAAGTTTATTTGTCTCATTTTATCATGGAGCTCCACATGGCCAAGCCTCACACCCTCAGAAGGCAGGGACGTCTGGACTCCCTTTGGATACAGATGGCTAGGCTCTTTTGGCATCACTCATCTAGGATAAAGTCCAAAGTTGGTTTAGAATTTGAGTTTCTTGTGAGCTCTGAGGACATCTCCAGGCAGGAGGCCATGTTGATTTCATTCTGCCTCAAAACGTTTTGACTTCATCTAAGTGATCAAAGGGTAACCGAATTGAATCTTAATTAAACAGGAAAAATGGATTCGGAACAAAATATGTTATTAAATATCTGAGGGTGCGAGGTTGTCCTGGGAGGCAAAAACTGAGAATTCACCTTGAGAACATCAATATCAAGGGGGAATTTCTCTTTTGATGATAGGAAAGCCCACAAATAGAAAAGGCCCCTGGAGGAAGGATATATTGCTTAGTGAGAGATCCAACTTGGCATCTGAAGAACATAATTATTTCTATTCCTAATTCCTAAATCTGGCATTTTATCTTGAGCAAGCAACCAAGACCCTCTGACCTTCAATTTTCTTACCTATGAAATGGGGATATACCTTTTAAGTTAGTCAGAACTTTTGGGGTTGCAAATGACAGAAACCCAACTTGATGTGGTTGAGGCAAAAGAAGGGATTTATTAGGCTTTTCAAATTTCTAGAAAAACAGAGGATGTGGATCCAAGGACACAGACCTTATCAGAGCTCTCTCTCTTCCTCTAATATGACTTCTCTGCACGTACTTCTCTTGGCCTTTTTGTTCTTAGAGCTGAAATTCTCCAAGAAGCTGGAACGGTAGCTGCTGAAACTCTGGGGCTCCCTTCTCCGCATCTTCACTAATAGAGAAAAAGGGCTCTTGGCCTGGGGGAGGGCTCTAAGGCACCTAGTTCGGGTCATGTGCCTATCTCTGCTTCACCACTCCTAGTCATGCCCTAGGGAGGCAAGGTAGAGGAAGGTGACAATTCACCTTTGCACCACTTGTCAGAGGCTGATAGGAGGATGTGAGGTATGATTTACTAAAGGTGCTCATATTGGCTCCAGAAGTAAAAGATGCTGCCCAGATAAAAGCAATAAACACCCATTACAGGTTCTTCCAATCATAGGGCTATTGTAAGAGTCAAATTAGATAATGGATGTGAAGTGTCATGCAAATATCACTGTTATGTTAATGTGCTATTAGTATCTTGTTATTTAAAATATTAATGAAATAATAGAAAATTATCAACATTAGAGGCAGGTATACTTCTCACAATGAACGTAGAGAAATTCATATCACCAAGTAGAGAACACCATCAGCCTTTGTTTGTATTTCAAGAAGCTGCTGTCTACCTCACCATGAGACATACAGATGCGTCCCAGAGCACTTTGAAAAGAGAATCCGAGCTGCATCATTCATTGAACCACTACTGAGTCAGCATTGAGACTGTTCCGAGCTCCACGTTACACTGACAGGCAGAGATAGTCTAATGATCATCTCCCCCAAGGAGCCCAAAGTCTAGATGGAAGAAAGGTAAGGGGAAAATTGCCCTTGTTTTGTGTGATACACCCTTAGAAAAAGGAATGTCAAAGCACTGTGGAGTATGCATGGAACCAAACGAGTGGTTCATTCATCAATACAGCCTAGCAATATTGGGTGGAACCAATCAAGAAGGCTTGGGGATACTGTGTGATTGGCCCTTATGTAGGGTACATTTGGGCTTATTAAGGACAGTCTTAGTTGTCACCTGTTGACCTGACTTATTCATTAACAGCACTGCCACAAATCTTTCCTCTCAAAATAGACCAAGATTAGGTGGTAGATTATGCTATCTCTATGGCTAGCAACCTTTAATTGGGGCAGTTGTGTTTCAGACATTCCAAATATAGAGAAGAGAGTGCAGGCTTGGAAGTCAGGTAAACTTACAGAGTTCAGATTACATTGCCATTTATAGGCCTTGTGACCTTAGAAAAGTAACCTCAACTCCTGAGCCTATTAGTGAAATGCAGACCCTTATTATACATGGAAAAGCATCTTATGTGTGAGAGGTGCATGATAGATTGGAAACCCTTAGGTGCCTTACCCAAACAATAATTGCACATACCAATAAATAACACCACCACTGTGGGGTCAAATCCTATGGCACATCTTAGATCCTATCTTTTTCTTACTTTCCAACATGAAAACACAAAGTCCATACTAGTTATATAAGTTACAACTACAAGTTAAAGCAACTCTATCTTCTGCATTTATCTTGATAATGTCAGTACTTTGGGCTCACAGAAGAAAAGCTGTCACAAACCATGTCATCTCCTCATTTAAAGTTACGAGTAGACTTTGATCTTATTGTCTAAGCAGTTCAGGCAAACACCATGGACTGATTGTGACTAAAAAGGTGATCATCTTTCCCACTGAAGCTAGGAAGAGATTTAAGTTTCCCTACTCATCATGAGAAACACTGGGTTGGAAGAAGCACAAGCTGGAGTCAAGATTGCCCGAAGAAATATCAATAACCTCAAATATGCAGATGACACCACCCTTATGGCAGAGAGTGAAGAGGAACTAAAAAGCCTCTTAATGAAAGTGAAAGAGGAGAGTGAAAAAGTTGGCTTACAGCTTAACACTCAGAAAACCAAGATCATGGCATCCAGTCCCATCACCTCATGGGAAATAGATGGGGAGACAGTGGAAACAATGTCAGACTTTATTTTTTTGGGCTCCAAAATCACTGCAGATGGTGACTGCAGCCAGGAAATTAAAAGACACTTACTCCTTGGAAGGAAAGTTATGACCAACCTAGATAGCATATTGAAAAGTAGAGACATTGCTTTGCCAACAAAGGTCTGTCTGGTCAAGGCTGTGGTTTTTCCAGTGGTCATGTATGGATGTGAGAGTTGGACTGTGAAGAAAGCTGAGCGCTGAAAAATTGATGCTTTTGAACTGTGGTGTTGGAGAAGACTCTTGAGAGTCCCTTGGACTGCAAGGAGATCCAACCAGTCCATCCTGAAGGAGATCAGTCCTGGATGTTCATTGGAAGGACTGATGCTAAAGCTGAAACTCCAGTACTTTGGCCACCTCATGCGAAGAGCTGACTCATTGGAAAAGACCCTGATGCTGAGAGGGATTGGGGGCAGGAGGAGAAGGGGATGACAGATGATGAGATGGCTGGATGGCAGCACCGACTCGATGGGCATGAGTTTGAGTAAACTCCGGGAGTTGGTGATGGACAGGGAGGCCTGGCGTGCTGTGATTCATGGGGTCGCAGAGTCAGACACAACTGAACGACTGAACTGAACTGAAATGAACTGAACTGAAATGAACTGAACTCAAGTGTTCTTTCCAGACTTGAGATGACTTAGGGCAGATTGTGGCTTTGGCTGAGTATAGAGGTGAGATGCCTTGGGAGGATCTCAGAATGCTTCAAGATCAATTTATTTTTCTACTGTTATCACAGATGAACTTTCTAATGGGATTTCATGTTCCTATTAAGGTCATATTAACTCAGTGTTCATTTTCCTTTCAAATCCAGAGAAGTCTATAAACATCTTCCTCTCCAAAACTACCCAAGGAATAAGGGGAAGAAGCACAAGAGGGGGATATTGTTACCATGGTGAGGTAGAATGGCTCTGGACCAGTTGTCGGAAATCCCAATATTCAGGCTGATTCTGTCTGGGCTGCTTATATGAACTTGGACTGAACTGAGCTTCCAGTTTCCCGTCTGTAAATGGAGCAGGATTAAATCATCTCTAATGATCTTCTGGCTTTGAGTTTTTACAGCCAGTGACCCTGATTGAGCTATGGATAGAAGGACTACAGATTTCAACTCCCGCCCAAAATGCTCTGGCTGCTTCTTCAGCTTTCGTTAAACTCTAGGGTTCACTATGCTATACTGTCAGTATCTTCCTACTTGTATAATGAATTTGAATTTCAGCCTCAAATTCAGGCAGGCCAAAAGGAGACATTTTGGTCTATGATCTAACTTAGAACTCTGAGCACTCATATTCTTCTAGGAAGGAAGAAGCTGAATCATGCAATTCAAGGTAAACTCAGTCACTTAAAAATGTTGAAAAAAAAAAACCAAAAAAAAACTTCCCTGGCAGTCCAGTGATTAAGAATCCGCACTTTCACTGCAGGGGACACGAATTCACAAATTCAATCCCTGCTCAGGGAACTAAGATCCCAGAATGCATGCCAGGTGGTGTGGCAAGAAAAAAAAAAAAAAAAAGAAATCACACTCCTCTATCCATTTAGAGTCCTCTTTCTCTGTTTTCTCCTTTCCTTCTCCCAGGATGATCTAAATTAGATTTGAGAAACACCCACCACCCTGGCTCCCGGGTGCACCTTCCTTTTCCTGACCACAGGCGTGACGAGGAGGCTCTGCCTTGCCACAACCGCTGCTTCTGCCTTCAGGCTGGCCCTGCGGCCTGGCCAGGCTGCTTCTTCCCAGGGTCTCGGGAGTGGTGTGAATCATGGGAGCCTTCTGATTCCTGTCCCCGCAGACACATCTGAGACCTCTGTTGTTCCCACCCCGGGACTCTGGCCGAGGTTCTCTGAGAAACAGTTCCCATAGGCCTCCCCCTCTGCCCTCATCTCCTGTTTCTCCCGTAACCAACACGGTATTTACCAAGTCTAAGGTGGAAACTGCTCTACCTCAGTCCATGTACATGAAGGCAATCATTGACACTAAGTCCTCCAGCCCAGTGGCTTTATGAAGCCACGTTTTTTAACTTAAAAAAAAAAGAAAGATAAAGCATTTCTGTCTCAAAATTCTAAACTCTTGCAATTAGTAGACTAAATTTTAAAGAAACTTATTCTGTGTTTCAAGAGTTTATTTTGGAATCTACCAATAATTTTTCTTGGTTATGCATGTTCTCCTCCTGAGTGCAGGGCGTGTGTCCTTGAAAGTGGCAGATATGAAACGGGTACAAAGTGGTGGAGCAGGCATGAACTGCGAGACAGCTTTGGCTAATGTCTCAGAATATTGTCCTGTTGAAATTGACTGAGTCACCAATGGTCCCTGAGTCTCTGAAAAGGCAAAACTGTAATCATGACCATTCAACTCTGAACGTCCAGTTTTCTCCAAATGCTCAGAGTGTGCATAATACATTTCTTAGACCGTCTCAGCCATAGAACTTTGGGTCTCCTCTTCACTTTATCTTCAACCTAAAAATTTCTACTTACATTTTCATTTCTCTAAGGTCCAAAGTAAAGAACAGGGAGATAATCCATTTTGTTTCTTTTTTATTCCACAATACTATGTCAAAGGAGTAATGCATCTGCCTTTATCCGGTGATAGAATATACTGTTCATTGTATCCACTAATCTCTTGTGGATCCCCTCTCTGAAGAGAAACATCATTAGCAGAGAAACATCATTTGTGGGGACTGTTTTACATCCAGAATTATACACATTGAATCAGCAGCACAGAGGATAAATGTTAGGGGAGATTTAGATTGCTGAGCACTAAAAAAAAAAAAAAAATAATAATAATAATGTCACTTGCGGGGATAACAGAGATAATACGGTACCCAGGGATGTATAGCCAAGGAGATACAGCAAAAGGCAGAGTGAAGGAGATGTGAAGGTGGAGGGTTGATGGCGGTAAATCTGCCTCAGCCTCAAGATGAGTGTGCCGTCTCAGCTCTATGGATGAGCAGGGATTCCAGTTCTAAAAGCCAAAGCTCATCACTCTGGGATCCAGAACCCAGTCTGGCTAATATCCAAACTGAAATTTTTTGCCCCAGATAAGGACCAAGAAAAGTACTGATTTTTCTTTTTTTTGTATCAACACTTCCTTTCATGAAGGCAGAAAGAGGTGGCCCGCCTTCCCCTCTCCCCACCCTCCCTGCCACTCCCCCTGAACCCCACATCACTCCTCCCGTTTCTCCAGCCACTGCCTTGCCTCTGACTTCCTTGCTTCCACCCTCAAAGGTGCTCTCTTTTGAAAGTGGTCTACAGGTACACTCTGGCCACTGCCTCCCCTCCCAGCTCCTCTGCAACCCACTGCAGTTCTGGGCCCCAGAGACTTGGGACCACAGACGAGGAGCCCCACAGGACAACTGTTTCATTTCTCTAGTCCTCTGACCTGCAGCACAGGGCCTGGCCCAGATTAAGAAACGTCTGATAGGTGACAGGTACCTGGGCAAGGTCCTGAAGGAGGGAACAGCACCCCACTCCAGTATTCCTGCCTGGAGAATCCCATGGAAAGGGGAGCCCGGCAGGCTACAGTCCGCAGGGTTGCAAAGAGTCCGACACGACCGAGCGATTCAGCACAACACCTGGGCAAGGCTGGCTGACCGAGCTACTAAGTCACTGAAGGTAAATCTCTTAGGGATACTCAATGGCTGGATTTTTTTAACACTCATAACAGATTAGGAATACAGACAAGCTATAACAAGCTGTCTTTTTTTTTTTTAATCCAGTAGCTAAGTGGCCCCTGTCGTGCCCCGTAACAAGGACCGAGGTCTTGAGACCAGGTAGGACAGTTTGCATGCCTCGCGCAGGCATGCTGCTTTAAGCAGTAACTCAGGATCGGCAACAGAGCTGGGAGCCCAGCGTCTGTGGCTCTGAGCGCCGGCAGCAATCGGTGAGTGACCCGGGAGGAGAGGGCGGAGCCTCCCCAGCGGCTGTCTGTCCCCTTCCGTTAGCCCATCCGCAGTGACAGGGAGCTTCGTGCTCCTTGCTGATGTGCGGGCCGGGCTCCGGGGCTTCAGTGAGCAAAGCCCACCTGCAGCGGCAGCGATGGCGGTGGAGCACGGGCCCCCCTTAGGGTACCAGCCCGGCTCTCACCCACTGTGGGCGATCACGCTCAGAGAGAAACATAGAAAGCCATCCCTGCCAAATGGGGCTGTGGTGATGGTAAAAGGAACCAGCATCTGGGAGCCTGGTCCAGTTCCCAGTGGATGTCTGTTCCCTTCCCACCTCCGAGAATCCAACAGCCTAGGAACTTGCAACATGGAGTGCTGTCTTAGAGCTGGTTCTGCTTGCCAGCCAGAGGTGTGAATCCTGCTAGCTTCTCATATACAGCATTTGGGAAATGAGAATTCCAACTTTTTTTTTCCAGCTTTGCTGGAAAAAAAAAAAGGGGAAACTTGATACCACCTCCTCCCCTCAGGAGGCTCTGCAAGCTCTGGGACCAGCCCCTACTGGCTGTGGGAAACCTGGTGGAAATCAAGCCTCCATAAATATGTTTTCTATAGTCAAGGAATGGCAACCACAATATCCATCATTTCTTAGTGCTTTATAGTTCTTGAAATGTTTCTGCTACCTGATCTCATTGAATATGTGCTGCTAATGAAAGAAATGGGCATTAAGTGCAGTAATTTAGGGTTCAAATCCTAGAACTGACAAGTTATATGGCTTTGGGCCAATTACCGTTCCTTTCTTACTCTCAGTTTCCCACTTAAAATGTGGGGTCATATAAGAATCTACCACCTGGGGTTTGTGGGAAAGATGATAAAGATGATAGAGGCAGAGGACCCGGTGTGGTGCCCGGGACTTAGTAAATGTCCCATATAGGTTACCGTCACTGTCACACGTGCTAAGTTGCTTCAGTCCTGTCTGACTCTGCAACACACACAGACTCCTCTGTCCATGGGATTCTTCAGGCAAGAATACTGGAGTGGGTTGCCATGCCCTCCTCCAGGGGATCTTCCTGACCCAGGGATCAAACCCACATCTCTTCCATCTCCTGCATTGGCAGGCAGTTTCTTTACCACTAGCACCACCTGGGAAGCCCCAGTTCCCAGAGAGGTAAGAGGCAGTTGCCATGGTCATGTAGTAATTCAGTGTCAGAACCAGGACCGGAATCCCAGACGTTTGACTCCAAATGAGCTGCTGTTTCTTTTCTGTGATTATAACACTTGCCTCTTGTTTCTCAAGTGCCAGACATGTGCTAAGTACTCTTCATGTACTATCTCTTTTCATGCTCAAGATGATACTGAGATGGGTCCCAAAGTTGTGATCATTTTACAGATGAGAAGACTGAGAAGCATTAAAGTGATATGGCCAAACACGAAAGAATGCTCAACATTGCTAATGTCAAGGAAATGCAAATCCCAGTGAAATATCACTTCACGCCTGTCAGAATGACTGTCATCAAAAAGAACACCAATAACAAATGTTGGTGAGGACATGGAGAAAAGGGAACCCTTGTACACTATTGGTGGAAATGTACACTGGGACAGCCACTTTGGGAAACAATACAGAAAAACTCTAAAATCCTAAAAGAACTAAAGCTAGAACTAACATATGACCAAGCAATTCCACTCCTGGGTATATATCCAAAAAAAGAAAAACACGAATTAGAAAAGATACACACACCCTAATATTCATAGAAGCATTATTTATAATTGCCAAGATATGGAAGCAATCCAAGCATCCATCAACAGATAAATGGATAAAGAAATGGTATCACACACAATGGAATATTACTCAGCCATAAAAGGAGTGAAATTTTGCCATTTGCAGGAATATGGATGGACTTGGAAAATACTTTGCTAAATGAAATAGAGAAAGAAAAATGCTATAAGTTATCACTTTTATATCAAATCTAAAAAATACAACAAACTAGTGAATATAGCAAAACAAGAAGCAGGCTCATTTACAGAGAATAAAGTAGCAGTTACCAGTGTGGAGAGGGAAGGGAAAGGAGAAACATAGGGATAGAAGGTTAGGGGTACAAAGTGTTATGTATAAAATAAGCTATAAGAATATACTGTACAACATGAGGAATATAGACAAAATATTATAATAACTGCAAATGGAGTATAACCTATAAAAACTATAAATCTATATTGTATACCTGTAACCTGTATAGTATTGTGCACCAACTATTGTTGTTGATGTTTAGTCACTATTGTGTCTGATTCTTTGCGACCCCAAGGACAGTAGCCCTCCAGGCTCCTCTGTCCATGGAATTTCCCAGGCAAGAATACTGGAGTGGTTTGTCATTTCCTTCTTTAGGGCATCTTCTTGACCCAGGGATAAAAACTCGTGTCCCCTGATTAGAAGGCAGATTCTTTATCACTGAGTCAACTGGGAAGCCCAACATCAACCTTACTTCAACTAAAAAAAGAAATAGGTAACTTGGTCAAGGCCACGAGTCCTTACACGGACTAGATGGGACACTCCCGGGTAGTGGGTGGACACTCACACTGCTAGCCACCTGTGTCCAACTCCTTTCACCGGGTCAGAGCCAGTCAGCGCACTACAGCCAGGAGGTAAAGGGTAAGGAATTCTACTGCCTGACTGTTACACCATTGGAAACCTGAAGTGGGACACGGGAGTGTTTATACCATATGAGTCAGCACACACTACAAATCAGAGTCTTGTCTTGGTTTTTAACCTGATAGCCAGTTTACCAGTCCACTATCTTTTTGAATACCACTAGGCTTCTCTGGTAGCTCAGTTGGTAAAGAGTCTGCCTGCAATGCAGGAGACCCAGTTTGATCCTTGGGTTGGGAAGATCCGGGGGAGGAGGAAAATGACAGCCCACTCCAGTGTTCTTGCCTGGAGAATTCCGTGGACAGAGGAGCCTGGCAGGCTACTGCCCATAGTGTCCCAAAGAGTGGGACATGACTGAGTGACTAACACTTGACCAACTTATATTTGGAAGCTGTTTCTTCTCAATTCCTAGTCATGATTATTTGGGGAAACTTGGCAAAAACAGATGGTGAAGAGTGTTTATCTCATCCTGACACAGTTGTTTTCTCTCATTGGGGATGAAAGCATGTGGCCTGATAATGTCATGCAAGACGTAATTGGTCCCTTGCCTAGAGATGGCTGCAGTGCTCCTGGTGGGGGAGCACTTCTATCTGCACTCATGAGAGGTGTGTCCATATCTGACAGGTGCCCTCCTGCTTTTCAGCCTGAGAAGGTATAAACTGGCTGCTTATACCATGGCACATTAACACACATCATCCAACAGGTGCTTCACAGAGACGCTGACAGAGTCATCCAGTGTTTATTCACTCAGTTGACAAGCTTTCACCTAGTACTTACTCTTACCAGACTTTGAACAACACAAAGAGATGAGTCAACTTCAGCCCTTGTCCTCAGGAGTCTCAAGGTCTTAGGGAAGAGACAGATAAGGTAGGAAACAGCTTGGAAATTCTGTAGTAAGTGTTGGAGTCTTTATGCACACAGTACAGTGGTCACACCAGGGAGAATGGAGGACTTGGGTCTGAATCAAGAAATCAAAGAAGTCATCAGTTGTGTAGGAATATATGGATGTCTGAGAATTCATGGATGGTTTTGCAAAGAATGAAGGGAACAGAGCATTCCAGACAAAAGAAACAGGATATACAAAGGCTGAGGGGAGTTCAAACAGAGGGTGTTCACAGAGTTCACAGTGTGTGGGGCTAGGGAGTATGATGAGAATGGAGAGATAGCCAGAGGTGAAGTTACAAAGGCCTGAGAAGTAAAATGTATTTGTTCACTACTGCTGTGTAACAGAATATCCGACAACTTAATGGCTTAAAAAGACCCTGATGCTGGGAATATTGAAGGCAGGAGGAGAAGGAGACGACAGAGGATGAGATGGTTGGATGGCACCACCAACTTGATGTATTTGAGTTTGAGTAAGCTCCAGGAGTTGGTGATGGACAGGGAAGCCTGGTGTGCTGTAGTCCATGGTGTCGCAAAGAGTCAGGCTTGACTGAGCGACTGAACTGAATGGCTTAAAACAATATATCACTTCTCATGTCTCAGAATTTCTATGGGTTTGAAGTTCAGGAGTGGCTTAATTGGGTGCTTCTGGCTCTGAGTTCCTCATGCAACTTTATCAGGTGTCAACCAGGGATACAAGCTTAACTGGGGGAGGATCCACTTTCAAGGTAACCCTCTCACAAGGCTGACAAGGTAGTGCTGGCTTGGGGTCTCAGTTCTCCACAACTCTCAGCTCCAGAGTACTGCTCGGGTGTCCTCACTGCATGGAGACTGGCTTCCTCTTGAGTGAATGATTGAAGAGAACAAAATGGAAAGTAGAATGCTTTCTATTACCTAGCCTCAGCTGTCACACCATTCATCACTTCCACGGCCATCTATTGGTCCTACAGACCAGCCCTGAGTCAATGTGGGAGGAGGCTGTGCGCACACACCACGAGGCAAGGATTATTGAGGGCTATCTTGGAGGCTGACTGTCACAACCAGTTAGAAGTTAGCATTTTGTCTTATAGCTGATGGAAGATGTTGGAAATGAAAGCAAGAGTATGTGTCCTTCTTGAGCATCAAAACCATGACAAGAAGTGAGAGAATGAAAGTAGTGTATTAACACGGAGTGTGCATTGCCTTCTGATTCTTGAAAATTCTCTTGCAGTTCTTGGATAAATTCTATCACTTGCTACCTGTGTGACCTTGGACAAGTCTCTTCCCTTCTCCTAGCTTTGGCTCCCTGTTCTGTAAAATGGGATTTATTTTATCTGTCTCTCAGGGTTTCGGAAAGACTTGGAAACATAATTCATTCAAAAGGCTTGGAACAGTGCTGGGCACTCAGTAAGCGCTAAATAAGGCGCAGCTGTTATGATGATCAGCATGACAGAGACCAACACTTGGAGTCCTACAGTGAAGACTGGATAGCCATCCATTCCCTGGAGGAGGGCCTACAGCTCCTTTGGCCAGGACTTCTGCTCCTTGCAAAAAGCCAGATGCCCTACCAATCACTTTACTGACTAGGAGGGTGAATTTGAAGTGTGAGCCTACTGGTCATGTGCCTATTGGCCATGTTCAATGATTTGCATTGTTTCTGAATTTTCATTTTCTTTTTGGGGGGTTTCAGTGCTGAAGTGTGTGTGTGTGCACACTCAGTCATGTCTGGCTCTTTCTGACCCCAAGGACTGTAGCCCACCAGTCTCCCCTGTCCGTGGAATTTTCCAGACAAGTACTGGAGTGGGTTGCCATTTCCTTCTCCATGGAAACTTTGCAATTCAGGGATGAAATGCATGTCTCTCGTATCTCCTGCATTGCAGGCAGATTGTCTACCACTGTGCCACCCAACAACTTTCATATATAATGTTGTTGTTTATTTGCTAAGTCACATCTGACTCTTTTTGTGACCCCATGGACTGTAGCCCACCAGGCTCCTCTGTCCATGGGATTTCCCGGGCAAAAATACTGGAGTGGGTTTTTGTTTCTTTCTCCAGGAGATCTTCCCAACTCAGAGATGGGATCCATGTGTCTTACATTAGCAAGTGGATTCTTTACCACTGAGCCACAAGGGAAGCCCTTTCATAAATAGCCTATCTGTTCAGTTCAGTTCAGTTGCTCAGTTGTGTCCGACTCTTTGCGACCCCATGAGCTGCAGCACGCCAGGCCTCCCTGTCCATCACCAACTCCCAGAGCCTACCATAACTCATAACATATAGCAATGTTAATTATATTTATCATGTTGTACATCATATCCCTAGTGCTTATTTATCTGATAACTGGAAGTTTATACCTTTTGACTGCTTTCATCCGATTCCCCCTCCCCTCATCTCCACCTCTGGTAACCACAGATCCGACTCTTTTTCTATGAGTTAGTTTGTTTGTTCTGGAGGTATAATTGACTTAAAACAGTGTATTAGTTCTTGTTAAACAACAGAGTGATTTGCTATTTCCATGCATTTCAAAACGAACACCATGGTTAGTCTAGTTATGATGTATCACCACACAAAGGAATTACTTAGCTATTGACGACATTCCCCACACTGTTTATTTCATACCTATAATTCATTTCTTTTGCAACTAAAAGTTTGTACCTCTTAGTCTCCCTCCTCCCCAACCCCTTCACTTCTGGCAACCACCTTTTTGGTCTCGTAGATATAACTCCTATTTCTATTTTGTTATGTTTGTCCATTTTTTTTTTCTATTTTTTTAGATTCTACATATGAGTGAAATCATACAGTGTTTGTCCTTCTCTGACTTTACTTAGTCTCTGGGCCCCCCCATGTTGTCACAAATGGCAGGATTTCATTCTTTGTGAGTAATACTCCTGTGTGTATGTGTGTGCATTTGTGTGTGTACGTGTGTGTGTGCATGTGTGTGTGTATGTGTGTGTGTGTGTATGTTTGTATCATGTCTTCCTTATCCATTCATCTACTGAGGAACACTTACGCTGTTTATATCTTGCCTATTGTAAACCTTTTCCCTTTTTTGTGTTTTTGATGCTGCAGAAACAATAGCACAAACACAAGAATATCTGTGGCAGCATTTTTATAACAGCCAGAGAGAGAGACACACAGAGAGACAGACAGAAAAAGAGAAAGTTAATGTCCCCAAAATTAAAAGCTTAAATAATTTATGGTACATTTAGATAACAGAAACAGGCTCTCCAGTGAAAAGAATTCACCTAAGAGAAAGGGAAATATACATCCACACAAAGACTTGTCCAAGAATGTTCATAGCATTACTCATAATAGCCAAAAGTTGGAGACAACCGGAATGTCCATCAGCTGGTGAATGGACATCAGTACAGTACATCCTTGCCACAGGTTGCTGCTCAGTCCACAAAAGGACCGAAAATGAATGTGACACAAATGAACCGCAAAAACACTGTGCTCAGTTAAGGAAGCTTGATGCAAAAGACCGCACGTTGTATGATTCCATTTATATGAGATGTCCAGAATGACAAAATTCCCAGGCAATGAATTGTTCCCTAGGGGTGGGAGTGTGAATGGAGAGTGACTGCAAATGAGCCCAAGGTTCCTTTTAGGGTGATGGAGAAGCGCCCAAACTGGACCACAGTGATGGCTGTGCAGCCAGTGAATTTACTACAGATTATTGAGTTGTATGCTTAAAGTGAATGAATGTTATACTATGTAAATTATATTGCAATAAAGCTGCTTCAGGAAAGGAATGCTGCAGATACTTGTATACTGACCTAGACAGATATCTAGGATAAATGACGACAATAAAAATAGCAAATTGCAAATTAAGATCAGCATTGCTTTTCTTACAAAGAAAGTGAAAAAGGTGTAACATTTTCACATGCCTCTTGACCATCTGTATGTCTTCTTTGGAGAAATGTCTATAAAGGTCTTCTGCCCATTTTTTAGGTTGGGTTGTTTGTTTTAACGACATTGCTGATTATTTGGGAAATACAAATAAAAACTACAATGAGATATGACCTCACACCCGTCAAGATAGCCATCATCAAAAAATCCACAAATAATAAATGCGGGAGAGGGTATGGAGAGAATGGAAGCCTCCTACAGTGTTGGTGGGAATGTAAATATGTAAATCGATAGAGTCAGTGTGGAGAACTGTATGGAGGTTTCCTCAAAAATTACAAATAGAGTTATCATGTGATCTTGAAGTCCCACTCCTGGGCATATCCAGAGAAGATCATGGTCTGAAAGGATACATTCACCCAAATATTCATTGCAGCACTGTTTATAATAGCCAAAATATGGGAACAACCTAAATATCCATCAACAAAGGAATGGAAAAAGAAGCTGGTACATATATACAATGGAATATTGCTCAGCATTGAAAAGAGTAAAATCATGCCATTTTCAGCAACATGTGTCAAGCTAAAAAAAATAGTCATAGCTTAAAAGATGAGAGTTATGTTCTGTTTGGTGGAAATTTTTAGAACTTCAAGCCCTGGAGACAGCATCTCAAGTAACCCTGAGAGAACTATGCCAAGGATGCCATGCGGAGGAGTTGGGTTATATAGAAGTTTACAACAAGGGGAAAGGAGCTTGAATATCAAAGTATTATTGTTAATTAAGGAAAACCAGATATCCCAAGTTAAGGAATTTAGCGCTTTTCTATGTATGGGGAGATGCGAGTCTGGGCTCACTGGCATCATCCCTGCCATATACATCTCGGCTCCCTGGGGCCAGAGTTCTGCCATTGGATTTTTCTCAGCATTAGTTCCTGGCTCACCAGAGGGAGTGGCAGAGGCAGCGGTAGGTGCCTGATGGCTGCAGGAAGGCAGGTATTGTTTTTTCCTGACTCTACATATGGACATCACCAGATGGTCAACACCGAAATCAGACTGATTATATTCTTTGCAGCCAAAGATGGAGAAGCTCTATACAGTTAGTCAGCAAAACAAGACCGGGAACTGACTGTGGCTCAGATCATGAATTCCTTATTGCAAAATTCAGACTTAAATGGAAGAAAGTGGGGAAAACCACTAGACCATTCAGTATGACCTAAATCAAATTTCTTACGATTATAGAGTGGAAGTGAGAAAGATTCAAGGGATTAGATCTAATAGAAAGAGTGCCTGAAGAACTATGGACAGAGATTCGTGACGTTGTACAGGAGGCAGTGAGTGATCAAGACCATCCCCAAGGGAAAGAAATACAAAAAGCAGAATGGCTGTCTGAGGAGGCCTTACAAATAGCTGAGAAAAGAAGAGAAGCAAAAGGTAAAGGAGAAAAGGAAAGATACACCAATCTGAATGCAGAGTTCCAAAGAATAGCAAGGAGAGATAAGAAAGCCTTCCTCAGTGATCAGTGCAAAGAAATAGAGGAAAACAATAGAATGGAAAAGACTAGAGATCTCTTCAAGAAAATTAGAGATACCAAGGGTACATTTCATGCAAAGATGGGCTCAATAAAGGACAGAAATGGTATGGGCCTAACAGAAGCAGAAGAGATTAAGAAGAGGTGGCAAGAATACACAGAAGATCTATACAAAAAAGATCTTCATGACTCAGATAATCACAACGGTGTGATCACTCACCTAGAGCCAGACATCCTGGAATGTGAAGTCAAGTGGGCCTTAGGAAGCATCACTACGAACAAAGCTAGTGGAGGTGATGGAATTCCAGTTGAGCTATTTCAAATCCTAAAAGATAATGCTGTGAAAGTGCTGCACTCAATATGCCAGCAAATTTGGGAAACTCAGCAGTAGCCATAGGACTGGAAAAGGTCAGTTTTCATTCCAATCCCAAAGATAGGCAATGCCAAAGAATGTCCAGACTACCACACAATCACACTCATCTCACATGCTAGCAACGTAATGCTCAAAATTCTCCAAGCCAGGCTTCAACAGTATGCGAACCATGAACTTCAAGGTGTTCAATCTGAATTTTGGAAAAACATGGGAATCAGAGATCAAATTGCCAACATCTGCTGAATCATTAAAAAAGCAAGAGGGTTCTAGAAAAACATCAACTTCTGCTTTATTGACTATGCCAAAGCTTTTGACTGTGTGGATCACAACAAACTGTGGAAAATTATTCAAGAGATGGGACTACCAGACCACCTTACATGCCTCCTGAGAAATCTGTATGCAGGTCAAGAAGCAGCAGTTAGAACTGGACATGGAACAACAGACCAGTTCCAAATAGGAAAAGGAGTATGTCAAGGCTGTATCTTGTCACCCTGATTATTAAACTTATATGCAGAGTACATCATGAGAAATGCCAAGCTGGATGAAGAATAAGCTGGAATCAAGATTGAGGGAGAAATATCAATAACCTCAGATACGCAGATGACACCACCCTTAAGGCAGAAAATGAAGAACTAAAGAACCTCTTGATGAAAGTGAAAGAGGAGAGTGAAAAAATTGGCTTAAAACTCAACATTCAAAAAACTGAGATCATGGCATACAGTCCCATCACTTCATGACAAATAGATGGGGAATCAATAGAAACAGTGAGAAACTTTATTTTCTTGGGCTCCAGAATCACTGCAAATGGTGACTGCAGCTGTGAAATTAAAAGACACTTGTTCCTTGGAAGAAAAGCTATGACAAACCTAGACAGCATATTAAAAAGCAGAGACGCTACTTTGCCGACAAAGGTCCACCTAGTCAAAGCTATGGTTTTTCCAGTAATCATGTATGGATGTGAGAGTTGGACCATAAAGAAGGTGAAGAGTATTGAAGAATTTATGCTTTTGAACTGTTGGAGAAGACTCTTGAGGGTCCCTTGGACTGCAAGGAGATCCAGCCAGTTCATCCTAAAGGAAATCAGGCTTGAATATTTAGTGGAAGGACTGATGCTGAAGCTAAAACTCCAATACTTTGGCCACCTGCTGCAAAGAACTGACTCATAGGAAAAGACCCTGATGCTGGGAAAGATTGAAGGCAGGAGGAGAAGGGGAAGACAGAGGATGAGATGGTTGAATGGCATGACCAACTCGATGGACATGAGTTTGAGCAGGCTCCTGGAGTTGGTGATAGACAGGGAAACCTGGTGTGCTGCAGTCCATGGGGTCGCAAAGAGTTGGACATGACTGAGCGACTGAACTGACTGATGGGGCTTAGAAATTCACATTTGGAGGGCCAGAATGGCTGATGGCTGTGACATCCTTGTTTATTAACATGGCAGGACACACATAATTTCTCCTGTGCATGGACCTAGAGATTATCATACTGAGTGAAGTAAGTCAGACAGAGAGAGACAAATATCATATGATGTCACTTACATGTGGAATCTAAAAAAAAGTTGCAGATGAATTTATTTACAAAACAAACAAACTGAGACTTGGACAATGAACTTATGGTCAGCAGGGGGTCGGCAAGGCGGCGAGTAGTTAGGGAGTTTGGGATGGACATGTACACTCTGCTATATTTAAAATGGATATCCAACAAGGACCTACTGTATAGCACAGGGAACTCTGCTCAATATTATGTAGCAACCTAAAAGGGAAAAGAATTTGAAAAACGGAATCACTGTGCTGTGTACTTGAAACCAACGCAACATTGTCAATCAGCTATACTCCAAAATAAAATAAAAAGTTAAAAAAAATTAAAAAGGTATGTGTGTACATGCAACTATATTTGAAATATCACTGGGAAGTTTCAAAACGTCAGTTCAGTCACTCAGTGGTGCCCGACTCCTTTCCCCCGATTTGGAACCACTCTGTTGTTCCATGTCCGGTTCTAACTGTTGCTTCTTGATCTGCATACAGATTTCTCAGGAGACAGGTCAGGTGGTCTGGTATTCCCATCTCTTTAAGAATTTTCCACAGTTTGTCATGATCCACACAGTCAAAGAGGTCATGCATTAGATAGCTCAGAGTCTAATTCAGTAGGTCTGGGGTGGAGCCCACCAATTTGTATTTTTAACAAGTTCCTGGATGCTGTTGCTCCAACAACAAGAACTGCCTACTCTAGACAAATAAGAGTGTAAGGTGTCAGAGGGACTAAAGTTCCAGCCCAGCTGCACCACCAAGTCATTTGATCTCGGGCAAGTGACTTCAGTCTCTGAGCCTCAGCGTCTTTGTAAAACAGGGATGATGTTAGGTCAGTAACTGACACTTGCCCAGTGCTTGACACCTTACCATGAATGTTTGTTCCCTTCAGCAATCTCTTGTGAAGCACAATGCTTAGGTACTTAATTAGTGGTTGTGGCAATAAAAAGCAATAGTCAGAACAAGCTTTATAGTCAAACAGACCTGGGGATTAATCCCAGTTCTGTGACTTCCAAAGAGGACTCAGGCAAGTTCATTAGCCTCTGTGAAAGTGAAAGTGAAAATGGCTCAGTCCTGTCCTATTCTTTTCCATCCCATGGACAGTCCATGGAATTCTCCAGGCCAGAATACTGGAGTGGGTAGCCTTTCCCTTCTTCAGGGGATCTTCTCAATCCAGGGATCGAACCCAGGTCTCCCACACTGCAGGCAGATTCTTTACCGGCTGAATCACAAGGAAAGCCCAAGAATACTGGAGTGGGTAGCCTATCTCTTCTCCAGAAGATTTTCTTGACCGAGGAATCAAACTGGGGTCTCCTGCATTGCAGACAGATTCTTTACCAACTGAGCTATTAGGGAAGCCCCGATTAATCTCCACCTCTATACACCTCCTCTTTCTCTTTTATAAAGTCGAGATGAACATAATATCATCAGATACCTTATAGAGCTTGGACACTATTATTTTGTTTCTGGCACAAAGAATAAGCATGGAGTAAAGTAAATTTTTACTGCTGGTAATTTCTTTTGGTCTACAGAACCCTTTGCTTTTGCAATAAATATAAGCCATAGGATGAAAAGTGTGCCCAAAGAGCCAGATATTGAAGGGCATGAATAAATATTCTAAAAGTTTAAATTCTGAATTTCTAAGCCAAAATTTCAGGAAGCAAGGTTAAAGATGTGATACATTCATTTTGAAACTAATTAATGCCCAACGGATTAAGATGGGATAAAAGTTGTGCTGAGGATTCATATTCTTAAAAGTTAGAAAAGCCATGGGTGAAATTAGTCCCAGGGCTAGAATCGATTCCTGACTCTCCTGTGGTCATTTGAGAAGATGGACAGCTTGTCAATAAGTCTATGACTTCTCTTAACAGTTTTGGTGTTGGCCTCACCCCTAGAGATAAAGAAATTAGAAGCCAGAAGGAATCAGTAAGTTGACTGAGAAACAGAGAAGCCAACCTCTGCAGTCAGACATCCCTGAGCATTGACCAGCCTGGGGCCAAAATACAAACTCATTTGAATGCTTCTTGTTTTGTTTGATTCCTTCAGTCAGAAGAGTGGTGATGGAAAATCTAGACATCTTATGCCATTCTTCTGAGGCCCACACGGGGTGAAGATGGAAAAGGACAAGAAGAAGAGGTGGGAGGTAACAGTGGATGTGACTCTCCACTGTCTGGTCTTTGAGTAGCAGGCTCAGTGTTGCCTGAAAGATAAATGGACCTATGCAGGAGAAAGGATTTTTTTTGGTGGAGTTGCAAACAGACCCTTCACTGAAACAATAGAACAGAATTATGCAGATGGTTTTTTAAAAGACTTTTAAAAAATCCAGCACTTTCTGGAGAGTTATATCTGAAGGTGTTAACTCTGACATAGAAACTTGATTTCAGGTTCAACATATTTATTCCCTAATTAATCAATATAATTTTTTGGTTGGCTGGTTGCATCTCGAGTACCTAATAAAGATCTCTTAGGCAATGTTTCCCTCAATAGCCACATGACCATGTCTTCCCAAGACTTGTAGAAGTGGAGATAAAGAGGGTAGTACTGGAGGATAAGGGATCCAGATTGAGTCCCAGCTCTGTGTCACTAAACAGGTCACTTCTTTTCTGTGATCCTCAGTTACCTCATCTGTAAAATGGGCTGTGTCCCTACTTTTAAGATTATAGGGATTAAATAAGACAATGTTTGTTTGTGAAATGTGTAGCACAGAGTAAATTGACAATAAATGTAAGCTGTTTTACATTGTCAACATGAGGCTGGAAGTAAACCCAATGGCACAATGAACCATTCCTTGGAAATGATGCTTCTCCCTATGAGCGTTGATTGAGTTAGCCCAATACGGCAATTACAGCTTGCTCAAGTTTTTTTTAAGTCTTTGTTATTGGAGGCAAATAAGTATTCAGAGCCCATAAGCCCAGTTTGCAAAGTAGCTTGTCACATTTAAGAATAGAAGCATGCATTTTATTCTAGTAAGTGTGGAGAAGGGAAAAGGGAGAATAGAATAAGGAAAACAACATTTATTGAGCACCTAATATGTGTCATGCCCTGTTCTAGACGTCACAGTTACAAACACTGAGTCTTAGAGGCATTAACAGTTTTCCGTGGGTCACACAACTAGTCAATGGAGAATCCAAAATCTGAACTTAAAACTGCTAGAGCCCCAAACCTTTTCCCTGTTCAAAACCAGCACCCCAGCCCTTTAACCATGACCCCTCCCCAACCCATCTGGCAACTCTGTCCCAGAACTCAAAAGATGAGTAAGATGGAAACTTTTTTTAACACTCAGCTCAAAGAGCCAAATTCTCCACCATGAGTGACAAGTCTCTATGTCAATCCCAATCCATCCTACTCCGTTTGCTGTCCCCCTGGTATCCATAGGTTTGTGTCTCTATTTCTTCTTTGCATGTAAGTTCACCTACACCATTTTTCTAGATCCCACATATATGTGTTTATATGTGATACTTGTTTTTCTCTCTCTGACTCACTTCACTCTCTGTGATAGTCTCTAGGTCCACCCATATCTCTGAAAATGGCATCATTTCCTTCCTTTTATGGCTGAGTAATAGTCCACTGTATATATGTTGTTCAATCGCCAAGCCGTGTCCGACTCTTTGTGATCAAATGGACTGCAGCATGCCAGGCTTCCCTGTCCCTCACCATCTCCTGAAATTTGCCTAAGTTCATGTCCATTGAATCAGTGATGCCACTCAACCATCTCATCCTCTGTCATTCCCTTCTCCTGCTTTCAATCTTTCCCAGAATCAGGGTCTTTTCCAATGAGGCAGCTGATTGTATCAGGTGGCCAAAGAATTGGAGTTTCAGCTTTAGCATCAGTCCTTCCAAAGAGTATTCAGGGTTGATTTCTTTTAAGATTGACTAGTTTGATCTCCTTACTTTCCAAGGGACTCTCAAGTGTCTTCTTTAAAATACAACTTAAGAAAAATATTTCCCAGCTGCATTTGGATTACAATCCAAGATCCTGAGCACAATCTGCAAGTGACTTCATGCCTTCAACCTTTAATCATGCCAACTTTGTATCCCCAACAAAGCTGGGGCTCACCTCCCTCCAACCACAATGAACTTCTTTTATTTTGGGAACACACCAAGCTCACTTGCCCTCATGGGTTAGCAGATCCTATTCTCTCTGGAATGCTCTTCAGCTGGGTCTCATAAGACATCATTCCTTCATCCACTGGGTGTCAGCTCTAGTATTCCATTAACCTTTCCCTAAATGCTATTGACTATTGCTGTCTTTCTCCCTTCATTTTCTATCACATGCCTTGTTTTCTTTATGCCACGATTAGTTGAAGTAGTCCTTTTTAGTCATTAGTTTGGGGATTTGTTAATGGTCTCCTGCTCTAGAGTGGAAATTCTGTGACCCTTAGGACCTTACTTGTCTTTTTCACTACTGCAGTGCCTAGTATGGAGTTTGTGTTTGTAAGAATCTAATGAACATGTCTGAATAGAAGAGTAATTTCTATCAGTTTGGGATACTGTGAAAAGACCCTTGAGGTTTTATACCTCTGTTTTGTTCTCTCTGCCTGGAATGTGCCCTACTTAAGTCCTTGTCATGTTCAGAGTTCGATTCAGGAGTCAGTTTCTCCCTAAAGTCTCCCCTGCCACTCACCTATTAAAAGTGACCACTGGCTTTTGTGCACAGTCTTTCTGTCTTCAATCTACCTCCATTTTCACCCATCTCATACTCTGTTGTGTTTATTCACATTTATGTCCAGCTGCCTCACTTGCATCTGAAAAGCCACACAGATCTTGTATTTCACACTTGGTACAATGCCTGGCTTATAAGAAGTGTTTGATGAATGTCTGAGAAATAGATTGATTTGAAATTAATTAAATAATATTCATGAAAACAATTTTTCAAAGTTCACAAGCTGTGAAGTATATCCACCCAGGTTTATTCAATGTAACAACTATTTATTCAACATACTTCAGCAAATAATGAGACTGTCCTGGAACTGTAGCTCTGTCAGAGTAACTAAAATGATTAATAAGTCTCTGTCTTCAATTACAGCTGTTCATAAACTCAGGAGTAGGGGTTGCTGACAAGCCATTGCAACACTTAATTAAAAGTGTAGAAATGTATGTTCATAGAACTCCTCTCCTTGGTTAAGTCTTACATTCTCTTCTGGGGATTCAGAAGGGTGTCTCTTATCAGTGCGCATGTGTGCCGCATGCTAAGTCGCTTCATCCGTGTCAGACTCCCTGTGACCCTGTGGACTATAGCCCGCGAGACTCCTAGACCACAGGATTCTCCAGGAGAGAATCCTGGAGTGGATTGCCATGCCTTCCTCCAGCTCTTATCAGTGTGGTATATACCAAATGTTGTGGGAGCGCAGGAAGGAGGGGAAAGTGTTGATCACCACGGGGTCTAGAAAGATCTTACAGAGGAGAGGTTTGGTAGCGTCTTTGAACATGAACATACTTTGGCTTGAAGCAAAGGGGAGTCCTGGGCACGCCACCCTAGACAGATGGGAGAGGGGCAACATATGTAGAGACGATAGGAGTAAAAGCTGTGAGAGAGGAAACACAGACCGAGAGACGAGGGCTGGACCACTCTGAGGCCTACCACAAAAAGTTAACCCCTCCTTGCCCTCACCATTTCCCACTGGATGGGATATAATGGTTCTGGGACCATGTGGCTTGCTAGGAAGTTTTAGGAATGCAGTATCTTCATCTTTGTACAATGCTCAGGCTACTCTAGCAGGCTGACTCTCTGGCCAGAGGAGGGCTTCTCAAGTCTGTTTCATCCGTGAAATGTCCACTCTACTCTCTCATACAAGAAGGCTCTGTCCCTCCCAGGAAAAAGAGCATTTTTTTTATTTTATTTTTTAATTTTTTCCCCAATTATTTTATTAGTTGGAGGCTAATTACTTTACAATATTGTAGTGTTTTTTTCCATACATTGACAGAATCAGCCTTGGATTTACATGTATTCCCCATCCTGAAACCCCCTCCCAACTCCCTTCCCATCCCATCCCTCTGGGTCTTCCCAGTGCACCAGCCCTGAGCACTTGTCTCATGCATCCAACCTGGGCTGGAGACCTGTTTCACACTTGATAATATACATGTTTCGATGCTGGTCTCTCAGATCATCCCACCCTCACCTTCTCCCATAGAGTCCAAAAGTCTGTGAAAAAGAACATCTTTAAAGGTCTCCAAGCTGCCTTGAGGACAGAATGGAAAATGGACAGAGAGCCCAAGATCAGGCCTTCTGGTCAACCATGAAACCTGACCAGAAATGTCAGAGTGAGTAAAACTGAAAAATGTAGCCCTTCTTCAGTCTGTGATACTGGGTTGATCACCTTCTATCCAATATCCTCAACATCTTCTTCTGTAAAATGGGATGACAACACCTTCCAGCCAAGACTGTCCGAGGCTCACTGGGGGTAATGCAGCATTTCTCAATATACATTCTGTGGAACATTCACAGAAGATGGATGGTTTTGGATTGTACCAAAGGTACAATTAACAGACATTCTGATTGCTTCAAAGAGAAGGTCTTAATACGTGCTAATATCTTTAATGCCTTACCCCAACATTTTCTTTTCAAAAGAGTAAGAACAACAGCCTTGGCTTTGAGCATGTGGAATCTTCCCAGACCAGGGGTTGAACTTGTATCTCCTGTATTGGTAGGTGGGTTGTTAACTACTGGGTCACCAGGGAAGTCCAAGATGATGACATAGAGCTTTCTTTTTGAAGGATAGCTTTCCCCCCCCAAGTTAACGGAATAATACTGGTGGGACAAATCCATGGCTTGGTGTTCAGAGTTATCACCCAGGTGTAGGGGTGGCAGGTGTGGAGATGGCAGTGTACAAATGGCTAGATTTTGACAAATGGTAGAATAGATTATAGGACAGTGATGTATAAATAGTAAGCACAAAGTGAAGAAGTGTTAGCCGCTCAGCCGTGCCTGACTCTTTGCAAGGCCCCCGCTTCCTCTGCCCATGTCATTCTCCCATAGCACTGTCAAATGGCAGATCGCACGTGTGTTCTCCGACTCCAAGTCACTAATTAACCCATAATGAGAGTGTGCTGGGTTTCATAATTAAATAGGCAGGGCAGGGCAGAGCACAGTCCAGTGGCCCAACAACCTGGGTGGTCTGCCTTCCAGTTCTGCCTGCCAGTGGCCCACCTGAGGGAGAAGAAGCAGAGGCTGAAGCACCTCTCCTTAGTGACTGCTGCCTTAACCTTGGCAAAGGGAGGGTTGACTCAAATTTCCTGAAATAAATTTCCTGCTAATTGGGTGGACTTTGCAGACTTCATTTGCCCGGTGAGGACAACCACAGAGCAGCCGGGGTGAGCAGGGGATAATGAGAGGCAGGCAGCTGCAGTGCCCTCGAAAGAAGGAACCCTCAGGCTGCCGTGTTAACCAGTCTGTCATCAGAGCTTTGTCGGCCCTAACGTGAGATGCAAGTCCAATGATCTCCCTAGAGGTGACTAGCTCAGAACTTTGTAGAGGAACGAGGGGGTACAAATGACTTTGATAAGCTATAGAAACACTGAGTTTCTTCAAGTCTGCTTAGAATTAACATAGCAAGTGGAAGTCCTACCTGGAGTGTTAGAGTCTAGTTTGTGTAGGAGGATCTGGCAAACAAAGGCTGTAGCCATGGGGCTGACAGATGCTGTAGCCCTAACTGCAGGGAAGCAGGGGATCTCCTAGAAAATAACTCATGTGTTATAACTCATAACACATATCCATGTGTCTATGGATAGAATGGGTACACACCGGGGCAGGTCTGGCACACAATTTGTGGGAAAACCATGAAGCATCTTATGAGGGAACTCATCTGGGGCTCACCTAGGACAAAGCATTTGTTGTCAGAGAAGTATTCTCAAGGACAACAAAGTATCTACCACATAGCGAATACACGATGCCTATGTGTGGAATGAACAATAATGAATAAATTCACCTCTGGTTCCAGCAATGGAGCCCCCATTATGCAGCACTCTTCTCTAGGCTGGAGCATGTACAGTTTATTAACTTGTTCTCTACTGTGAAAGATAGTCCTGACAAATAGAGACAGCTCTCCATTGTTCCTACATCAGCCATAGTACAATCCACATTCCTCTCAGAAGGTGAACCATATTGAGGCAAGGAAAAAATATAAAAGCTTCAGTTGCCCTTACTCAAAGTCCCTTGATTTTGCAGGCTGGATGACTTGCTTTTCCTTAGAAAATAAAAAAGGGAATTATCCTTCAGTATCTCAAAAATGATGTCTTGATTTCATCATTGACCCTCCATTTTTGCTCTAGTGGAGCTAAAAAATGGCAGCAGAAGACTTCCTTCTCTCCAAACAGGCAATTTGTTATGTCTACCAAGACAGGTGATAGATGGTGGGTGAACACTCGTGTGCATTCCTTTGTCCAAGTGAGTGCTGCCACCTCAGGGTTTTTCGCTATAATTTGAAGTGTATTAGTGTCCTCCAAAGAAACAGAACAAATAGGATAGATAGATAGACAGATGTATGAAGATATAGATAGATAGACAGATGTATGAAGATATTTATGAAAAGGATTGTCTCAGGCACCTGTCAGTTCAGTTCAGTGGCTCAGTCATGTCCGACTCTTTGTGACCCCATGGACTGCAGCACGCCAGGCTTCCCTGTCCTTCGCCATCTCCTGGAGCTTGCTCAAACTCATGTCCATCGAGTTGGTAATGCCATCCAACCATCTCATCTTCTGTCATCCCCTTCTTCTCCTGCCCTCAATCTTTCCCAGCATCAGGGTCTTTTCCAGTGACTCAGTTCCTCACCTCAGGAGGCCAACAAGAAATCCCATTATCTGTGGTCTGCAAGCTGGAGAAACAAGAGAGCTAGTAGCATAACTCAGTCTGAGTCCAAATGCCCAAGAACCAAGAGAGTCACTGATGGAATTCCCAGTCTAAGGTTAAAGGCCTGGAAACCAGGGGCCACCAATGTAAGTGTCAGAGTCCAAAAGTCCAAGAACCAGGGACTTTGATGTTCAAGGGCAAGAGAAGATGACTTCCCAGCTAAAAAGAAAGGGAGACAATTCACTCTTCCATCACTTTTTTGTTCCATTCAAGCCCCAATAGATTGTCTGATGCCCACCCACATTGGTGAGGGTGGAGGTCTTCTCTCAGTCAAAAACTCAAAAGCTAGTCTCTCCCAAAAACACCTTCACAGTCACACCCAGAAATAATGTTACACCAGCTATCTGGACAATCTTTAGCCCAATCAAGTTGACATATAAAATTAACCATCTTTAGCAGAGAGCTGAAAGTAGGATGAGCTGATTAGGAATTGTCTGGGTGAGCAGAGCTCTGAAATTCCATGCCCCTGAAATTAAAAATAATTCCACAATGAGGTTAAATCCAGAGAAAAAGCCCCTTCCAATTTGGTCAAGGCTCTAAAACACCTTTTGCGCCCTCGTGGATCATGGGTTACCACCCCTGGGAAATGCTATGCCTAGTGGCAGCGAGTGCCCCCAAAGAATGCAGCCTGGCATGCCTGGCAAAAGCTGCGCTAACTAACAAAGCAGGCATGGTGCGTCAACAGAAGCAGACCCACTTCTTCACTTGCATATGTGAGTCTCTGTGAGACACCCTGAGAGCTTCAAGAAACCTCTTTGGGTAAAGGAGAATTTCTCTGTATGAAACTCTTAGCAACTGGGGGCAGCTTACCCCCGGAGTCCTATCTGTAGGGTTTCTATGATCTCTTCTGTATCCACAGCTGAAGGACTTGGTAAAACTCAAGCTACTGCCATCAAGCAGTTTGGAACTGAAATGCTGCAGGGTAAGCTTCAGTTCTGGTAGAAGAATTCCACTACCATTCACCAGCATGGGATCTTTGGGAAGTTATGAATCCTCTTGGATTTCCTCCTCTCTATTTTGGGAGTCATTCTCCATTCTGTGATGAGACTCATGAAATCTTTGGTTTAAATAAGTGAAGAGGACTAGAGACAGTAGATTCAACCTCACCCCAGGCAGCTGCCACATTGACTGTGGACTGACTTTGACGTAGGGCTGAGCTCTGTTGTGCATTCACTCATGGCTTCTGAACAATAATGAACAATGGGCTTTTTACTGAAGTCAAAGAAGGAGATGAGCACTGGCTTTAGATCACTCATTGCACAGGGCATGTGTGCATTGCGTCTGACTCTTTGGGACCCTGTGAACCGTAGCCCGCTAGGTTCCTCTGTCCATGTGATTCTCCAGGCAAGAACAGTGGAGTGGGTTGCCCTGCCCTCCTCCAGGGGATCTTACTGACCCAGGGATTGAACCCTCCTCTCTTATGTCTCCTACATTGGCAGGCGGGTTCTTTACCACTAGTGTCGCCCGAGAAACCCTCATTGCACAGAAGATGACCTCAGGCTGCTCCACCCAATGTTTCCCATTCTCCCCAAGATTTCCCTGCTCATGCTGTCAAGGGAGTCTTCTGAAGGACAGCTTCCTCTCCCAACTTTCTTTTCTCTTTCCACGAGAATCTGGGCCAAGCTTGTTTCTCTCCCAGTGAGTTTACTAAAACCTCTTTTACAAAGTCAGTCTGAGAAGGTCTGCTGCTAAACAAAATACCATGTGGAACAAAAATACCATGTGGAACTAAAGCCCCTGGCACATAGTAAATGTTCAATAAATAGGCTCTTCTTCCCCCTCCTCCTGATTCTCTTTGGATGTGAAATGAAGAAGGCATGGGCATCAGAAGTAATGTAACAAAATAGGAAATGCTACTGAGTTAGCCTCCCCATTTTGAGCGGACAGAAGTCAGCACCAAAAAACTATAGGTTTGTGTACTCAGGGGCATTGGAGAGTCAGAGAAAACAGTAGAATTGTAGCCAGACCTGGCTCTGTCGCGTTCATCTGAGTGATCTTGTGAGACTGTGTTTACAACCCAGGACAACAAGTTTCTCATCTGAAACTGAGTGAGATTAAGGGGTAAAAGATAAAAGACAATAACTCATTTTGATGTTGTGAAGCTTAAAAGTGGTGGTGGGTGGGAAAGCATGCAGTAAACTGGATGCAGATTGAGGTTGGCTTCATGATTTCACATCCTCTATTAGGAATTAGAATGCCAAATTTAATAGTTACAGCCTTCTGAAGAAATCTAAATTTAACACCTGGTCTTGACATTTATGAATCACACACCTTTGGATAAATGACCTTATCTCTCTGAGCCTCAGTCTCTTTATGTGTAAAATGATGGTAGGGAGGATGGAATGGGAGTGGGTGAGCAGAATGAGGATAATTGCTGCTCTAAGTTTATTCTAAGAATTGAATGAAGTATGGAGATGAATATAAAGACTAAGCACAAGGCCTCTTCCTTTCAGGCAGAACGGCTTCAGTTTAATAAATCCGGCTGTGTGTGTGTGTGTGTGTGTGTGTGTGTGTGTGTGCGCGCGTGTGTGTGTGTGTTCAGTTGGGTCTGACTCCCAGGCTCCTCTGTACATGGGGTTTTCCAGGCAAGAGTACTGGAGTGGGTTGCCATTTCTTACTCCAGGGAATCTTCCCGACCCAGGGATTGAACCCACGTCTCTTGTGCCTCCTATACTGGCAGGCAGATTCTTTACTACTAACCCACCTAGGAAGCCAATGCCTGGTTGAGGGACTGCCATATTTATACTTCACCAACCTAAGAAGATTTTTCACTCTGTCAGCTTCTTTTAAACCTCAGGAATTTGGTTAATTCTCTCTCTCTCTCTCAATTAATTTTAAATTTTACTCTATTGTTATAAAATAATGAGAACTCATTTTGGAAAATTTGAAACAAAAACAAATCATCCATTATAATTCAACTGCTTATTCAGTTAATGTTTATCAGTTGTCTCCCACGAATCCAGCTCTTATGCACCACAGTGCTACACAAGACAGAGAGGCCAGACAGGTCTCTGCTCTCTGGAGCTGACTTTCAAGCTGAGAAACAATCAACAATCAACAATAAATAAACAAGAGAATATTAAGTAGTGATGCGCTGTGATGAAAATAAAACAGAGAAATGTGACACCTCTCACAGCTGCCAGAGACCCAGCCACTCTAGATGAAGGAGTCAGGAAAGACCTTCTTGGAAGGGGTAGTGTTTGATCTGAGACCTGAATGAAGAGAGGGAAATTGTGCGAAAAATCTGGGAAAAGAGGGCTTGAGGCAGAGGATGCGGCAAAGGCCAGTGTCCTAAAAGGGAAAGAGTGTGATGTGTATGAAAAACATAAAAAGGCTCACGGACCTGGATTGTATTGAGCATATGGACAATGATGTGGGAAGAAGTTGGAGTAGAGGTAGGGACTAGATTAGAGCAAGCCTTGTGGGCTTTAGAAAGAGGCTTGGGTTTGATTCAGCACGAACAATGGCCACTGGGATGGTCACACATCTATAACATCCCACCAAAGAGGCAAAACCTTAAGGAGGCAACAGTGGAAGAGGAAACCCAGCAGAAAAACTACTGCAATAGTCCAGGCAGAGGGTAGATGTGGCCTGGCTGGTAGTGGAGCTGGAGGAGGAGAGACATAGGCAGGCTGGAATGTGTCTGGGAGGAAGAGTCAGGATTGCTGATGGATTGGCTTTGGGGGTTCAGGGAACAGGGAGAATCAACCTTGACATCCAGTTCTGAGCTAAGCAACCTGCTTGGTGGGGAGGCCAGAAAGAGGCATATTTGTAAGGAGTGGGAGGATGGAGGGGAACTGGGAGAAGGAATCAGGAGGTCTAACCTGACAATGCTACTTTTAGAATGCCGATTAAACACCCAAGTGGACATTTCAGAGATGCAGTGGGTGTTTGAGTATCAAGTTCAAGGATGCACAGAGACCAGAGATATGAAATTGGGAGTCATTGTTATGTGACTGACCCTGAGGGAAAGAGTGCATGTGAAGAAAAGAGGGCCCCCCAAAAGGCCTTGTGGTCTCCCAGCTTTGAGAGATGGAGGAGGAGAGAAGGAAGGAGCTGAGAAAAGACTGAAAATGAGTCACCCTTGAATGAGGAGGGGATCCCAGAAGAGTGTGCAGTCATAGAAGCCAGGAAAGAAAGGAGAAGGGAGGAAATGAGTCAGATGCTTCAAGAAACTAAGGCAAACACAAGGAACTGACCATTGCCTTGGGCGACATGGAAGGGCCACCAGTGGCCTGGGCAGTTGTATGCTCCCTGTTCCATCGAAAGCAAGCATTTGAGCTCACAGGTCAGCTCCTAAGTATGGGCTGTGAATGCTGTCCCGGGGCACCCAGCCCTTTTCTGCAAACCACTGCAGAGAGAAGTGGTCTCAGGAAAGCCTCATGGGCTCTCACACATGCATGGACTGTCACCATCGTGGGTCCTTCTGTCACTGCTCCCACATGAGCCCCATGCTATGGGACTTTCTGCAGTTTTCTAAGCCTGTGGGGCAGAATCAGGCTGACTCAGAAAAGGTGTTTACTTATTTCTGGCTGAAGTTATATTTTCGTATGAAATTCCAAGACTTTCTTGAATGTTGTCCATTTACTGAACAAAAACAAAAACATACAATGAGCATTTCCGCAGAGATCCAGAACTCAGGCATCCTGTTTCTATTTGTGATCTGCCAGCAACATCATACAGGTTTTCAAAGCTTGGAGGTTAAATAACAGAGTCTGATTCTAAGAAGTTATTAACTTGGGAAAACATTAGAATTGAACTTCTTGGAAGCACTTAATATGTAAATGCTGATACAGAATCTTGATTTTGTAATCATAACAGAGTGTGTTTCTGTGAATCATGGGAAATTGTGAAATCTGGAGCCCATGAAAGTCAGTTGCATTAACTAAAACTACTAATATCAGATATTGGACCATAAATACTTTCTCTCTGAGAAAAAATTAAGTGCCTAAAACTTAGGAAAAGAGTATTCTTCTGTAGCCATGGTAACAAGTGGCCATAGGAGTGATTTAAAATCTGTTCAATTAATCAATAATAACTTGCTCCAGTGAATCTGCTTTTGCAAACAGTGAGCCTCTTGCTTCTGAAATTCAGTCAAACTGGGACAAACTCAAGTCAGAATACCATGTCTTTGAGTAAAAACTATCAACAATGATCAACTTCAAGTAACTATACTTCTATAAACAAAATCAACTGATACGAGTTTTATAAAAGTCAACCAACTCCATTTTCTCTTTTTTACTTTGTTTTTTATTTTTTAGTTTTTTGAGAAATGTTTAAAGTTTTCCACAGTGACTGCGCCAGTTTACATCTCCACCAACAATGTACAAGGATTCTCTCTTCTCCATATTCTCCCCAATATTTGTTATTTGTGTTCTTGTTAATGATAGCCATTCTGACAGATATGAAGTGATATGCCATCACGGTATATACTCCAAAAAACCAGAAACACTAATTCAAAATGTTACATGCACCCCAATGTTCATAGCAGCACTATTTATAATGGTCAAGTCATGGAACCAACCTAAGGGTCCATTAGCATATGAACAGATAAAGAAGGTGTGGTCTACATGTACATATATATAATATTAGTGCATCATATTATTATGGATACGTATACATACAATGTATATACTATATATGTATATATACTCATAATGTATATATATAACGGAATGCATATATATAAATGGAATACTACTCAACCATAAAAAAGAGTGGAATTTTGCCATTTGAGGCAACATGGACAGACTTGGAGGGTATTATGCTAAGTGAAATAAGTCAGACAGAGACAGATAAATACTGTATTATATAATTTGTATGGATAATATAAAAGACACAGCAAACTAGTGAAAAGAACAAAACAGAAGCAAACTCACATTTACGGGAAACAAACCAGTGGTTACCACTGCGGAGAGGGAATGGGGAGGGGCAAGATAGGGGTAAGGGATTAAGAGGTACAAACTATTATGTATAAAATATGTAAAAATAAAACTACTATGTTCAAAATATTATGTATAAAATAAAATAGGTACAAACTGTTATGTATAAGAGGCAAAACTATTATGTATAAGCTACAATGAAAAAAGAAAATTACAGCATCACTAATTATTAGAGAAATGCAAGTCAAAACCACAGTGAGGTATCACCTCATACCAGTGAGAATGGCCATAGTCAAAAAGTCTACAAACAGTACATTCTGGAGAGGGTGTGGAGAAAAGGGAACACTCCAACACTGTTGGTGGGAATGTAAGTTGCTACAGTCACTGTGGAGAACATTATGGAGGTTCCTTAAAAAACTAAAAATAGAACTACCATATGACCCAGCAATTCCACTCCTAGGCACATACCCAGAGAAAGCCACACTTCAAAAGATACATGCACCCCAATGTTCATTGCAACACTATTCACAACAGCCAGGACATGGAAGCGGCGTAAATGTCCATGACCGGAGGAACAGATAAAGAAGAGGTGCATATATACAACGGAATGATACTCAGCCATGAAAAGAACAAAGTAATGCCATTTGCAGTAACATGGACGGACCTAGAGATTGTCGTACTGAGTGAAGTAAGTCAGACACATCAGACACAGAAAGACAGATATCATTTGCTATCACTCACATGTGGAATCTAAAAAAAAGGTACGAGTGAACTTATTTACAAAATGGAAGTAGAGTCATGGATGTACCAAACAAACTTACGGTTATCAGGGGGTAAGGCAGAGGACGGATATACTGGGAGATGCGGACTGATATATACACACTACTATGGCTCTTCCCTGGTGCCTTAGACAGTAAAGAATCTGCCTGCAATGCAGGAGACCTGGCTTTGATCCCTGGGTCAGGAAGATCCCCTGGAGAAGGGAATGGCTACCCACTCCAGTATTCTTGCCTGAAGAATTCTATGGACAGAGGAGCCTGGAAGGCTATATATAGTCCTTGGGGTTGCAAAGAGTCAGACAAGACTGAACAACTAACACACACAGGATATACAAAGTAAATAACTAATAAGAACCTGCTGTGTAGCGCAGGAAAGTGTACTCAATATGCTGTAATGGCCAACATGGGAAAAGAATCTAAAAGGAGAGGGTGTATGTATAGGTATAACTGATTCACTTTGCTGCACGCCTGAAACGGACGCAACGTTCTGAATCAACTAGACTCCAATACATTTTCTTAAGGATCTCAGAAATAAAATGTTCTAAGGATATAGTGTACAGCATACAGTCAATAACTATAAATGAAATAGCCTGTAAAAATTATGAGTCACTATATTGAACACCTGTAACTTACATAATACTGCACATCAACTGTGTGAAAAAGTGCAAGTGTTAGTCACCAGTCGTGGGTTGAACCCAGCTCACCTATACTGCAGGCAAATTATTTACTGTCTGAACCACCAGCAAACTATATTTAGATTTTTAAAAAAAGAGTCAGCCAATCTCTTCAATACATGCTTCCCCAAAGCCTTGCACAAAATCAGTAGTCTGCTCTGCTCAGAGAACTGCCTGGCCAGGATGGCTGCCCTTACTACAAAGCAATACATTCAGCTTTGACTTTTCATGTCAGGTACTAAGTGATAGTCTCACCAGCATATGACCCTCCCCTGTTTAAATGTTGCTGTTGTTCAGTCGCTCAGGTGTGTCTGACTCTTTGCAACCCCATGGACTGCAGCACGTCAGGCTTCCCTGTCCTACACCGTCTCCTGGAGCTTGCTCAAACTCATGTCCATCGAGTTGGTGATGCCATCCAACCGTCTCATCCTCTGTCGTCCCCTTCTCCTCCCGCCTTCAATCTTTCCCAGCATCAGAGTCTTTTCCAATGAGTTAGTTCTTCACATCAGGTAGTCAAAATATTATAGCTTCAGCTTCAGCATCAGTCCTTCCAATGAACACCCAGGACTGATCTCTTTTAGGATGACTGGTTGGATCTCCTTGCAGTCCAAGGGACTCTCAAGAGTCTTCTCCAACACCACGGTTTGAAGGCATCAGTTCTTTGACACTCAGTCTTTTTATTGTCCAGCTCTTACATCCATACATGACTACAGAAAAAACCACAGTTTTGACGATATGGACCTTTGTGGACAAAGTAATGTGTCTGCCTTTTAATATGCTGTCTAGGTTTGTCATAGCTTTTCTTCCAAGGAGCAAGTGTCTTTTAATTTCATGGCTGAAGTCACCACCTGCAGTGATTTTGGAGACCAGGAAAATAAAGTCTGTCACTGTTTCCATTGTTTCCCCATCTATTTGCCCTGGAGTGAAGGGACCGGATGCCATGATCTTCATTTTTTGAATGCTGAATTTTAAATGTTGGGAAGATCAATTAATTCAGTTATCCATCAAACCTTTGTTTATTGCCTCTTTAGCTGACTGAACTGTGCTCGGTGCTGGGGACACAAAGAAAAATGGTATTCAGTTCCTTTCCTGGAGGAACTCTCATACCAGGAAACACATGGAATTCAGTGTAATAACCACAGTGCCAGAAGGTCAACCAAGGGTTACAGTAGCCAAGAGGATGAAGTAAGAACCTGTTTCGGAGAGGAAGGCCAGGAAAGCAAACCAAAGATGATGATCAGGTTGAGGTTTCAACACACATGAATTTTCCAGATAAAGGTCAGGGAGAACGTGTTCCAGGTGGAGGAAACACCACGGGCAAAATCCTGGAGACAGGAGATTCCAGACTGCGATGGGGAGGAGTAATGTGCACATGAACATTCTTGGGAAAGAGAGATGAGCAGGGATGGGCCAGGTCTGTAAAGGCCCCTCATGCTCTATCTGGGAGCTTGGTTTAACCTCATTTACCTCAGTCTTCCCATTGATAAAATGGAATTATAACACTACCTACCTCTCATGAGTGGTGTGAAGATTAAATAAAATAAGGGGTATCAATATAAGTGTTTGGGGTGCCGTATACATCCAGGCAAGAATAGACATGATTTTGATTAAACTTTGTCCTAAAGACTTCAGGGCACAAGGGAACAAATTGATGCCAAGATTATGTTTGTGTTTTAAGAGCTCTCAGAGTCATTGTAGGGAAGCTAAAAAGAATTGTGAACAATTTTCTTTTGAAATATTCAGGAAGAAATAACAATAAGTGCAGCTAAATAGTTGCTGAGCTTCACTGAGTACCAGGCATGTCTTCCTCTGGTAACACGCATGGCGTGCTATGACTGGTTAATTCCAACAGCCCTGCAGGGTCAGTGCTGCTATCATCCCCATTCAAGGGACAGGTTCTTCGCAAGTGGAGACTCCAAGGGAGCTCCAAACCAATGTGATAACCTGAGCTTGGAGATAGTCTGTGTTTTCCCAGCTTGTGCTAGAAAATGCACTGGCTTCACTTTGCATTCTATAGAGTTCAGCTGACATTTCCTCCATAGCAAGACTTCCTCAGTGAAGGAATATTATTGTGATTGACATGCTGCTACAAACTCCTTATCTAGCCACAGGGGCAACACTGTGAGTAGCAGTGGATGAAAGGGATCAGGGCCAGTGGAACACTCATTTACTCATTTGTTCAAGAACACATGTTACTGAGCCTCATTGTCGCAGGATGTCATTCCTGCTCTTACAGAGCTCCTAGCAATGACAGCTAATGCATGCAAAGTACCAGCTACCTGCCAGGTACTGCTATAAGCACTGTTTCCAAAGACTCACTTAATACTCCTGACAAATGTATGAGGAAGGTAATATTATTACAGCCATTTCACAGAGACAAAACTGAAGCAAAGTTGTCTTGCCAAAGTCACACGGTAAATAGCAAAGCTGGGATTTGAACCCAGAGAGTGTAGCTCCAGTAACTATACTCTGAACAACAGCTGCACCAGGTCGTAGTCTAGGGTAGCAGCTCCTAAACTGTGGTCTGAAATCCATGGCCATCTATCCCACCTACTGGAGCTTGTGCCAGGAAGTGTACCAGATCAACTGCGCACATTGTTCAGGGCAGTGGACATATTCTCCATAGCAAGACTTTCTCAACAAAAGCAGTATTATTGTGACCGGCATTCTGGTGCAAATTCCTTGTCTGATCACAGGTCAGCGCTAAGTAGCAATGGATGAAGGGCTACACCAATCACCATGCTGATAAATTTGTAACTGTTATTAAGATCAGTCTCAGAAGAGAAAAAGGCAGGAAACTGGGAGAGAGTGCAACAGGGTAGCCCTTTCATCCTTGAAAGGGGGCCATGAAAGCATCCCAGAGACCCGTGGGATGAAGAAGACTTCCGTAGGTTGAAGCGTAGGGATGGAGGGTGATGGGGAAGGACGGTGCAGGCAGAGGGAGGGCACTTGTGAGTCTGTTAGGAGAAGATTCTGGCAGGTTTGAGGACCACAGAAAAAATCTGGGAGTTCCTAGATTTGTTCTACCTTTAATGGGAGGCAGGCGTTAATAGAAGCAGAACTGATTCCTCCCTTGCTAGTGATACAACATGTTTTTTCACCTCACTTTGGAATAGGATGTCTCTTGTCATAAGGCCTTGGCAGAATATGTCCATTTCAAAAGAAAGATACCTAAAATACCATGAGAATTTGCTGGGGCAGGAGAGTGGAGTCAGGGATGTCTTTCCAGAGAAGGGGGTGTTAGAGATAGCTCTTGAAGGATAAATATGAACTTACCAAGTGGAGAATGAGAGAAAGGCCATTCCTGGCGGCAGGAAACATGTGCAAAGGCAGAGAGGTGTGAGGAGAGCTTGGCATTTAGCCAGATTGTAGTAGAATAAAGAGGACCTGAGGCAAACCCAAGTTAACTCAAAGCTAGACAGATGACTTTGGCTACGTATTTCAATGTGAGCAGCTCAACTAGGCCAGTTGTTCCTGAAGCCAGTGGCTGTCCGGCTTTAGAAAACATAACAGTCCCCGAAGAGCTTTTTAGACATGCAGACCCTCAGGTCTCCCAGCAGAAACTGACTCAGGAGGTCCGGGATGGGACCCAGGATCCTGGTGCAGGTGGTCTGTGGGCCCCCCGCCCCATGCAGCACACAGGGTATACAGCTGGTGCTCAGCAAAGGTAAGGTTTCAGGTGATGAACATGTTAGTCACTCAGTCGTGTCCGACTCTTTGTGACCCCATGAACTGTGTAGCCCACCAGGCTCCTCCGTCCATGAAATTCTCCAGGCAGGAATACTGGTGTGGGTTGTCATTCCCTTCTCCAGGGGATCTTCCTGTCCCAGGGATCAAACCCGGATCTCCTGCATTGCAGGCAGATTCTTTACCATCTGAGCCACCAGGGAAGCCTGATTAATTAATGAAGGAGTACAATTAATCCACTTCTAGACAGCTTGCCCCACAAGAATGCTCCCAGAAGTAACACAAGGCTGCCTAAAACATCTCTACCCGTTTCACAACACAGGTGGATTTCACACAATCCACCTCACAGAGGATTCTGCATAGAAGTAAAGGGCTCAGAGACATCCACCCAACCTGGGAACATTAGTCAGATCTGATGAGAGTGGTGCAGGCAGAAAGTCTCCCCAAGGACAAATCCTATGGTTATTTTAAGGTTCTCTGCATCGTCACTGTGGCAGTCAGAAGGAGCTGGGAAAAGCTGAAAGAAAACCACTTGCGATTCTTTGCAAAAAGCAATATGGTCCCCAATTTGACACCAAGCTAGGAAAACAGCACAGGGCTTTGGCATCAAATATCCCTGGATTTTAGTCCTAGCAAGTCACACATCTCTGACCTCAGTGTCTTCAACTGTGAAATGGGAATCACATTCCTGGGAGGATCGCTGTGTGAATTCATTGAGAGGCGGGGGTTACAATTGCTTAGACACCTGCCACCAGCAGAGGAAGTGATGGGGGGTCAGCCACCATCACCTCACTTGGGCAGAGATAGGAATGCAGGCAGGGGAGTGGGGAGAAGGGAAGGCTTGAGACTATCTCTGATTGGAAGCTGTTGGCATAGGGAGGCTGGAGGCGGGCTAACTAGACTGAGGTCCCTGAGATGATGGTTTGGGGAGCATATTTGGTGTTCTCTGGTTGGTTCTGAGCTGGAAGCAGGCTCTAAAAATAGGGAAGCTCAGAGTCACTGATCAAGTCCTGACTGTTCTGGGGAGATCACTAGAGGCACTTTGGTTTGGCTCCTCGGATGCTGCAGAGGCCGGGGGTGTGTACTCTACAGCCCTGGTCTGGCCCATCTGCGTGTTCACGATCACTGAGCATTTTCGGCACAGACATTGCCTGAGGGCATCGGCCGTGCTCCAGGCACTGCGCACTCCGCTGTGAGCAGGACGGGTCAGCCCTCCTGCCCTCCCGGGGTTTCTCACAGGCTCCCCTGCGTTGGGCTGAGTGGGTCACTCCCATAGCCCTGGGGACCCACCACCTCTGTCCAAGCACCACCTCCTCTTTCAAAGCCGTGGTGCCCGCCATGGCGGGGGTCCGATTTATTCAAACTTCCGGCTTCTTGAGGTTCTGAGTATTCGTCCAGTGGTCCCAGGCCCCATGTTAGTCCCCTGGCCGGGCGTCAGCCAAGAGCAGGCTCTCTGCGCCCTGCTGAGCGGCAGTCCTCCTCAGTCCTTAGTGTCAGGGATGCACGAACGCCCACCGCCGGCCCGTCGGGTGGTGCAGACCCTTCGCGCTTCGTTGTCCCAGCGGCCATCCGTCTTGTCCCCCGCTGCTGCCGCCCTGAGCAAAGGCTGTGGCCACAACGGGGATGCCTGCTTGCTCCCGGGGGCCCGTGGAGGCCTGGCACCCACGCCTGTGCTGAGTCAGCACCCGGGGAGGAGAGTCGGTGGGCTCAGTGCCCCTGTTACGAAGCACATGCTCCTCCCTCCCAGGAAGCCGAATGCCTCCGCCGGCGGCTCTGCTCAGCGACGCCTGCACGCGCTTCTCCCGCCGCTCCTGTCTTTCCTGCTCCTTCCTTTCTCTCTTCCCTCTCTCCTCCAGTTTCTTCAGTAATAGGAGTAGGGACAGGAGCTACTCTGCCTCAAGCATCTCTCATGTCATGCTGTCAGCTGGGCCCTAGGAATCCCAGATTTATGTCCACTTTCTGTCAAGCCCATGTGACTTGTCCTTTTAGTACTGAGATGGTAAGTAACAAAGTAGAATATTTTTTAAGAAATCAAATGTATTTGCCTCCTGTGAACACAAAAAGAAAAGTGAGGTTTTGCCAATATTTTTATTTTGTTGTTGTTCAGTCACTACATCATGTTTGACTCTTTGAGACCCCAGGGACTGCCGCACACCAGGCTTCCCAGTCCTTCACTATCTCCCAGAGTTTAATAAAACTTATTTGCATTGAGTCAGTGATTCCATCCAACTATCTTATCCTCTGTCGCCCCCTTTGCCTGCCCTCAAACTTTCCCAGTATCACGGCCTTTTCCAATGAGTCAACTCTTCAAATCAGGTGGCCAAACTATGGCGCTTCAGCTTCAGCATAACTGCTTTCAATGAATATTCAGGGTTGACTTCCTTTAGAATTGACTGGTTTGGTTTTCTTGCTGTCCAAGACTCTCAAGAGTCTTCTCCAGCACCACAGTTTGAAAGCATCAATTCTTTGGTACTCAGCCTTTATTTGGTCTAATTCTCTCATCCTTACATGACTACTGGAAAAACCATAGCTTTGACTAAATGAACCTTTGTCGGCAAAGTGATGTCTCTGCTTTTAAATATGCTGTCTAGGTTTGCCATAGCTTTCCTTCCAAAGGTCTTAACTTCATGGCTGCAGTAACTGTCTGCAGTGACTTTGGAGCTCAAGAAAATAAAATCTGCCACTGTTTCCATCTTTTCCCCTTTTGCCATTTTCATTTTAATAAATTTAGATTTAGGGAGGGGCTGCCTTTATAGACTCACTTATTCAACTGGACAGAAATGGTACTACAAGGGAACCATCAGTAGAAAATTTGTCTGTGTCCGTTTGTTCACAATTCAATAAACATTTCCTGGACTCCTACTCTGCGCTCATCTGTAAGCTAAGGTCAAAGACTCAAACTGGAAACCATCTCCATAGTTCAAGGCACCAGGGCTGACTGCAGCCTGGCGTGTTGGTGATTCGGGACCATCAGTCGGCCTGCTCCTGCCACACCAGGACTGGGCTGGTTGAGGTGCAGCAGCCCCAACACAAGCATTCCACATGGAAAAGCGGACCTTCCCCCAGCTCCACCCTGCCCCACTCCCGGAAGTTCCATGAAGACAGGGCCAGGGAACGGTTCATCTTTTAGCAGTGGGATCACAGGAAATTTTGAATTAAAACAGGAAGAGAAACAAATCAGTCCAATGCTACAGGGTGCCCAAACTCTGCCAGAGTGACCTCTCCCCAGAGGCACCACGGAGGCTGCTGTTGAGTGCCCTGGTGTCGGCGTCAACCTCCACGTGTTTGTCTTAGCTGGGGCTGCTGAGGACCACAGACTGGGTGACCTAAGCATCAGAAATGTATTCCTCACAGTTCTGAAGTTTGAGAAGTTCCAGACCCAGGAGCCAGCTGTCTCATTTCTAGGTGAGAACTCCCCACTTGGCTTGTAGACACCCACCTTCTTGCTGTGTTCTTACATGGCAGAGAGACAGACAGAGATCACGGGTCTCATGAGAGCTCTAATTCCATTCCTGAGGACGTCACTCACTGATCTAATCATCTCCCCTCCTCCAGACATCACTTTGGGGGTTAGAGCGTCAGTGTATGACTTCTGGGGGATGCAAGCGTGCAGCGCATTAGAGGTCCCGTCCTGGAGGCTGTCCCCTCCATGACCCACAGCTGATGTCCTCGTACGACTTCTGATTGGAGATGCCACCTCCAGCCACATCTCAGGAGTTCCTCCTCTCCTCAACAGCATCTCATTGGAAAAAATGAACCTTATTGCTTTCCGCCATTGGTTTCTGGTAAGTCGACCAGCCTGGTCAGCTGTCTCAGAACATTGACCCCAGGCACACGGCAGGCTTCACATTAAGACGCTCTCTCTGGAACTCACTTTGGGACTGTGAACCTTCTTAATGGAACACTCACGAAACACCCTCTACCACCACTCTCCAGGTGGGCAAGAATTATCTCAAGTTAAACACAGTGGCCTTTCAAGATGTAAAACTTCCATTTGTTTCTAATTTCAAATTCCTCTGAAAAGCCCCCGGAATGGCACCAACAGAATTCAGGAAACAGAGCTTTAAGGAGCACCTAACTCAGAGGACTCACACATCTTTTGTTTGCAGAGGGGACAGACCACTCCTTATAATGTCCTTCAGTTGGATCAGCTAGAGGAGGGAGCACGGATGAAGAGTCCAGGCTAAGACTGACCCGGTGTGGATGTCTTCACTGCTGTATCCTCATGGGTGGCTTTGGGAATGCTACTTAACCTTCCTAAACCATAATGTCCTCATCTTTCATAGAGATAATATTATGGCATATACAGTATACTGGGCTTCCCTGGTGGTTCAGATGCATTCAGTATAGTACAGTATATATTACCCAGAGTTGATGCAATATCCAGGTTAAAATGAAATAAAGTGTGTAAAATGCTTGTGTTAAATGCTCAGTTGTGTCTGACTCTTTGTTGCCCCGTGGACTGTGGCCTGCCAGGCTCCTCTGTCCATGGAATTCTCCAGGCAAGAACACTGGAGTGGGTAGCCATCCCCTTCTTCAGGGGATCTTCCCAACCCAGGAATTGAACCTGGGTCTCTTGCATTGCAGGCAGACTCTTTACCATCTGAGCCATCAAGGGAGCCCATAAAACTTTCAGCACATGTTATACATACATCTTATCACAGTTTTGTTAAAAATTGGGGGGAAATAACCCTCTTAGCACAATGCTTGACTTATGGTTATATGTTCAACTAACCATTCAAGCAATGTTATCTGGGTGGCCTGTTAAAGAGATTTTCATTTTTATTCCAGTGTTTCTCCTCCAAGAACTGCCTTCTGGGTGTTCACTTTCCAGAACAGGTGTCCATTAAGGGGCTCATGCATGGGGAAGGGAGAGAGGGCATACCTCTGAGGGCAGTTTGGGAAATGAGGAAGGGTCTCTTGCAGACTGAGCAAACCATGGTAAGCAGTGAAGGAGCCTGGCAGCACCCCAGGATGTGGCAGGACCTCGCACTTCCCTATAGCAGCCTTGATTGATAGCTGAGGTTAAATTTCCCAGCAACCAGGTGGACGGAATTTCCAAGTTAGACTGAACGTGACTTAAAGAAAATTTTTAAATGAGACTTTTTTTTTTTTGTAATTTTGTGTACTAACATGATGATAATGGTGATGGTGGGACAGTTAATGTGAAACTATTGTCCATTTTCCAAAAAAGCCTCAAAAATTGTGAAAGAGCATCAGAAAAGATTAGCTCCATGAAAGAAGGAGGAGGAGGAGGAAAGAACTTAAAGTATATACAATAAAAGTAGGGGAGAAAAATAGCATGAATTAAGAGATTACATCTCTAGGACTTTGCTCATGCTAGTGTCCAGAAAACAATTTGAGTCAAGGTTTGTTTGTTATGAACAAACAAGAGTCTTGAGCTTTAATTAAAAATGATTATAAGACAGGCCCTGAAGCTAGGTGCAGCCACTCTCTCCACGTGTTTGTGCGTGTGTGTGCGTGTGTGCGTGTGTGTGTGTGTGTATGTGTGTGTGTCTGGGCCCTAGGGTCTCTCACTCTGCTTCTCTCTTCACTCTCATTCTCTAGATTTTTCTGCAAGCCTTCTACTTATACATCAATGTAGAAAATCCCAGTGGACTGCCTCTGCATGGCAGCCTTGGCCCCAAGCTGACATGGCCTTGAAGGTCCGACGTTTTCTTCTCTCTGACCCAAACTTTCAGCTTCAAACTCCCAAGAAAGAGAATCTGATTGGCTCCATTCAGCCAACAGACTGTGTCCTGGGTCAGCTATCCACCTTGGTCCCGTCAGCTGTGGCCAGGCAGAGTCAGGTCAAGTGCTGTGGATCACCGCTGCAGAGGGCCGGTCTAGAGGGGAGGGGTTGTGAGCTGAGCTGGGCAGGCGTGTGACCCAGTCTTTGTCCCTGCCTCTTTCCCCCTCCACCCTGTGAGCATCCATGCACCTTTCAAGCCTTAGCCTGTGGCTTTGTGAACTAGCCTCCACACCCCCTAGGGGAATCAGTTTCTCCCTCCTCAGATGCCTAGGAACAGGCTTGTATCACAATACCTACACATCTCTTCACAATCTTTTATTTACACAGCTGGTTTTGGCTCATGTACCTCAAGCACAAAACTCTTATCTCTAGTGTCAGGGCAAATAAGTGCTAATTGGCTGGCTGAAGAAATGGCATGACCATCAGTTTTACATTTAAGAATATATTTTGGCCCACTTGAGAGGCCTCTAGGGGTTATATCATCATGGCCCAGGAAGATGAAGTGGTTTGTTTATGCCTCTTAGAGATGGAGGGAGAGTTTAACCCAGGAATTATGACCCCAGACCTCTTAAGCCATTAATACCAGTCTTAATTTGAGCTTCCCAGGTGGCTCAGTGGTTAAAGAATCCACCTGCAATTCAGGAGACACAGGTTCGATCCCTGGCTTGGGAAGATCCCCTGGAGGAGGGCATGGCAACCTACTGCAGTGTTTTTGCCAGGAGAATCCCAAGGACAGAGGAGCCTGGTGGGCTACAGTCCTTAGGGTCACTAGGAGTCGGACACAACTAAAGCGACAGAGCACACGTGAACGGGTCTTATTCTCTGGTATAGATGTTGTCACAAGCTCTCTGTTGTTTAATCTGTGAGAGATTTATTTTAATACCACTATTTGCCTTTTAAGGGGTTGTGGGAGAAATAATTAGTACTTATCCATTGTCTGGAAATGGCAGGTTATAAAATGTAGCAATCTAACTCAGTTTTCATTTTTAGATCTTTTATAGAACATGAAACTCTACTCTGCAATCATAGTAGAAAGGCTGTTCTTTGTCTGTTTATGTAGAGGTTTATTTTGAGCCTTTGATTTTGCAATCTAAAGAGTCATACTCTTTTGCATCTCCTAGAGTGTAAGCAAATCTAGATAGAGATTTTTGGCCGCTCAGTGTCTCCAGGCAAAACCACCTCTGACCTAGTCTCAGTCCATGTGGTTGTGGTAGGGGAGGGCAGGAGGCATTCAGTGTCCTGACACCCTGCATGACCCAGGCCTGACCAGGGTGATCCTGCATCCCACTGGTCTAGGTGAGAACAGGGCACCGAGCTGGAAGATAGGAACCAAGCTTGGGAATTTGCTGGAGCTTTCAGGAAAGTGCTGCTCTCCATTGGCTGTGGTTATTAAACCTAGAATAGCTAGTGGTCACCTCTGTCATCACCTAAAAAGAGCCTGTCTGACACTTCCTAGAAAGCAGAGTCAAGAGATGGGGGCTGTCAGATACTGATGACAAGGAGGACCCGTGGTTAACACCTGTGCTACCCTGGGGACTTCCCAGTTATAATCAATTCCCTTTTTTGCTGAAACTCATCTGACCTGGGTTTCTGCCATTTACAACAATAAAAAAAATCCTGCATAGCATATTAAGCATAATGATTATGATAATTGAAAATAAATAATATATTAAGCCAAACTCTTGATCTATTTTCTAAGCTTAAATTATATGGACTATGTGAGCTAGGCAACAGTACCCATGTTCAAAGAATATATATTCCAATCAGGAAGACTAAACACAAATATATTTTTGAAAGATTCTTTCTTTGTTTTAATTCTTCTTTTTTTTTTCCTTTATTTATTTTTTTTCCAGTGGGTTTTGTCATACATTGATATGAATCAGCCATAGATTTACATGTATTCCCCATCCCAATCCCCCCTCCCACCTCCCTCTCCACCCGATCCCTCTGGGTCTTCCCAGTGCATCAGGCCGGAGCACTTGTCTCATGCATCCCACCTGGGCTGGTGATCTGTTTCACCATAGATAATGCTGTTCTTTCGAAACATCCCACCCTCACCTTCTCCCACAGAGTTCAAAAGTCTGTTCTGTACTTCTGTGTCTCTTTTTCTGTTTTGCATATAGGGTTATCATTACCATCTTTCTAAATCCCATATATATGTATTAGTATGCTGTAATGTTCTTTATCTTTCTGGCTTACTTCACTCTGTATAATGGGCTCCAGTTTCATCCATCTCATTAGAACTGATTCAAATGAATTCTTTTTAACGGCTGAGTAATATTCCATGGTGTATATGTACCACAGCATCCCTATCCATTCATCTGCTGATGGGCATCTAGGTTGCTTCCATGTCCTGGCTATTATAAACAGTGCTGCGATGAACATTGGGGTGCACGTGTCTCTTTCAGATCTGGTTTCCTTGGTGTGTATGCCCAGAAGTGGGATTGCTGGGTCATATGGCAGTTCTATTTCCAGTTTTTTAAGAAATCTCCACACTGTTTTCCATAGCGGCTGTACTAGTTTGCATTCCCACCAACAGTGTAAGAGGGTTCCCTTTTCTCCACACCCTCTCCAGCATTTATTGCTTGTAGACTTTTGGATAGCAGCCATCCTGACTGGCGTGTAATGGTACCTCATTGTGGTTTTGATTTGCATTTCTCTAATAATGAGTGATGTTGAGCATCTTTTCATGTGTTTGTTAGCCATCTGTATGTCTTCTTTGGAGAAATGTCTGTTTAGTTCTTTGGCCCATTTTTTGATTGGGTCATTTATTTTTCTGGAATTGAGCTGCAGGAGTTGCTTGTATATTTTTGAGATTAATCCTTTGTCTGTTTCTTCATTTGCTATTATTTTCTCCCAATCTGAGGGCTGTCTTTTCACCTTACTTATAGTTCCCTTTGTAGTGCAAAAGCTTTTAAGTTTCATTAGGTCCCATTTGTTTAGTTTTGCTTTTATTTCCAATATTCTGGGAGGTGGGTCATAGAGGGTCTTGCTGTGATTTATGTCGGAGAGTGTTTTGCCTATGTTCTCCTCTAGGAGTTTTATATAGTTTCTGGTCTGAAACTCTCGCTGTTTGCAGATGACATGATCCTCTACATAGAAAACCCTAAAGACTCTTCCAGAAAATTACTAGAGCTAATCAATGAACATAGTAAAGTTGCAGGATATAAAATTAACACACAGAAATCCTTTGCATTCCTATATACTAACAATGAAAAAACAGAAAGAGAAATTAAGGAAACAATACCATTCACCATTGCAACAAAAAGAATAAAATACTTAGGAGTATATCTACCTAAAGAAACAAAAGACCTATACATAGAAAACTATAAAACACTGATGAAAGAAATCAAAGAGGACACAAACAGATGGAGAAACATACCATGTTCATGGATTGGAAGAATCAATATTGTCAAAATGGCTATTCTACCCAAAGCAATCTATAGATTCAATGCAATCCCTATCAAGCTACCAACGGTATTTTTCACAGAACTAGAACAAATAATTTCACAGTTTGTATGGAAATACAAAAAACCTCGAATAGCCAAAGTAATCTTGAGAAAGAAGAATGGAACTGGAGGAATCAACCTGCCTGACTTCAGACTATACTACAAAGCCACAGTCATCAAGACAGTATGGTACTGGCACAAAGACAGAAATATAGATCAATGGAACAGAATAGAAAGCCCAGAGATAAATCCACAAACCTATGGACACCTTATCTTTGACAAAGGAGGCAAGGATATACAATGGAAAAAAGACAACCTCTTTAACAAGTGGTGCTGGGAAAACTGGTCAACCACTTGTAAAAGAATGAAACTAGAACACTTTCTCACACCATGTTTTAATTCTTCATATAAGAACATTTGCTCAATGCCTGGTCTGGGCCTTGCTCAGTGCTGTAAGCTAGTGATATACAGATGAATGGGCTTTCCAGGTCACTCAGTGGGTAAAGAATCTGCCTGCAATGCTGGAGATACAGGAGACGTGGGTTTGATCCCTGGCTCAGGAAGGTCCCCTGGAGGAGGGTATACCAACCCACTCCAGTATTCTTGCCTGGAGAATCCCATGGACAGAGGAGCCTGGCAGGCTACTGTCCATCGGGTCACAAAGAGTCAGACACAGTTGAAGCGACTGAGCATGCACACACAGAGGAACACAGAAGGCAAGCCAGACTGGAGCTCTCTATTTTGCAGTTCTTTTCTGGCACCTGGACTTTGGATTCAAGGCACTTATCACAATTTCAAATTGCTTATGTAATTATCACACTAATGACTAACTCTCCAATCAGCTTGGGGTTTCATATGGAATAGGGCCTTGTCTGTCTTTTATTCACCACTATGTCCCATGCCTGGCACAGTGGTCACCCTCCGGGAGCTCATAGTCTGATGGCACAGCTAAACGGGCAGCTGTAACCCAGGGGGATACAGTCCCACCAGGGGAATGAGATGTACAAGGGTTGTAGATCCCAGAAAGGAAGTCCAGCCACTTGTCTAGAGGAAGGATGGGGAACCCAGAGGTTTTTCTCAGAGGAAATAGCTCTTTGGATGTGGAGGCATAAGAACTGAAAGGAGGAATAGGACTTTTTTATTTTGTGGCTTCTGAATTGAGAAGGGTACGGTGGTAACATACTCTGTAGTCACTCCCACCATCCCCATGGCCTGGTGTCCGTAGGAGGGCTTCTTCTAGACCCAAACGTGAGCTGGTCTTCTTGGCATAGAACCTGGCCATTCTCCCTTGGACATAGTCCACGAGGTTGTGGGCAGCCTCTAAGATGACCTTCTGTGATCTCCCACCTCCTGGGAACTTGAGCGTTTTTGGGTTGGGCTTTCTGTCACTTGCATCTAAAATATTCAAGATGAATGTAAATATGTTGAGCATCCTTGTAGCCAAGCATCCCAAATGTTCAAGGTCCCTTACTCCAGATAAAGGACAAAGGAAAAACATCACTTATGAAGCCTTACTCTGTGTCCCTCTTTTGATTACCAATCCGGGAAATGAACCCCAAACTTACTTTGAGATAGAGTTTGGGGAAGGATCTGAAACATATTCTGTTGAAACTTCGTTGAAGTTTTAACTTTTTTTCCTTATGGATAGCACTTAAGTCCTAATGTCAGGTCATCTAGATATCAACAGAGGCTTCCCAGCCCTTGAGATCTGAGAACATTCCCAAGTCTCACCAAGATTTCCACAATGTTAAGCATCTTCTTCCACATTTCTATACCTTTATATGAACTGTTATATCTACTGTTCTGTGAGTGTGAAATGTCTCTCCCTCTTTGCTGTCAAAACCCCATTTACCCTCAAGATCCATTTCACATGTCATCTCCTCAGTGAAGTCTTCCTTGATTGTGAAAACATGTTGTTTTTTCTCTGTTCCCAAGAGATTCTGAACATCCTCTCTTTGTACTTACTATATATTGTACATTTCTGTCTATGTCTCTGTCTCTCCTACAAGACTGTGAGCCCCCTGAGAATCCACGAATCTGCCCCTCCTTATATCCCCAGTCATCAAGTCCTGGGATAAAGTAGCCACACAATAAATATTGTTAAACTATAATGGAAAAGCAGAGGAGCAGAGAAACTCTCCCACTGGGGTTTTTTGTTTTTGTTTTTGTTTTTAAGGCAAGACTTCCAGGGTCATTAAAGTAGGCTATTTATCTCTCAGACCCATGTTACCTCCTGGTGGTCATGACTCAGAGGCATTTTTAAGAAAAGTAGATAGCTTTTGCCTCGTCATTGGGGCTCCAGGAAAACCATGTAGGACAAATGAACAACAAAGCTGTATATATCTTAATAAACACACTTCTTTCTCAGGATGCAGGATCAGAACTGAGCTTCATGTCTTTCTCTGGATGTCTTGAGTAAGTGGATTTTACTGCTGTTTAATTCTGAGATGAATGTTTTGCATTCCAAAAGCATGTTGCAAGAAGCTCCACAATGAAATGATTAAAATTAAATGGGAAATCATTATATCCTCTCTTGTATTTTGCTAGATATTCAAAACACGGTCAATAGAAATCTAACTAGATTTAGAAAACTTTCTGTTTCATCATCACCTGCATTCATTTATTCACTCATCCATTCATTCTTCCTAATCAGTGCCTAATATGTGACATTCAAGATACACTTTAGTCTTTAAAATAAAATCTTCTCCCATTGCTGAATGTCTTGAAACACTTCTAAGTGAGCAATTTTTCAAACAGCATTGGTAGAGAACAGTTCACATTTGAAAGTTTATTTTGATAGAATAGTCTCTATCACTACTCTTGCAGCCCATGTCTTTCCACCTAAGGCCATTAAAATGCCCAAATCTTCATTTCAGGTGAATGAAGCCAACTCTTGACTTCATTTAGAGTTAAGAGTTGTAAAGACTGGTGTGGCAATACTGAGAATTTAATAGGTTACAACCCATCTCACTAGCTTACTTCTCTGATTTTCATTCACTGTTCCCCTAATACCTCTATCACCAAATTCTGTCATAGGTCTCCTTGCTACTCCCACACTGCTTGAAAACCATAATAGCTTATCAGGTCCCATTCTTCTTCTCCTCCTTATCCTTCTTGCAGAAGCCAAAAGGAACAACACAGAAAGAACCCAGAAACAGAGACTGAGAAGTCTGACCAGTCTCATTATGGCCACGGTTATAACTTTTGGTACTGCTGCTAAGTATTGCTATTGACCACTGTCCTGTGCAGTTTGCTGCTCAGGGTGTGAGCCACAGACCAGCAGCATCAGCATTCCTGGAAGGAATGTTAGAAATGCAGCATCTCAGCCCCATCTCAGACCTGCCTAAAGTGTACTTTAAGAAGATCTGCAAGTGAGTCATAGGCACATTCCAAGATGAGAAGCAACATGTACCCACTACTGTGTTAAGTCCTTGTTGGCCCAGATCAACAGCATTGCAGCGGTGTCCACGTGGATGACCTCTGTGATTACAGTTCCCTTAGCTCTTGTTCGCAGGCTCAGCCCTCACTTCCACTGGGCAGTTAAGGCTGCTTAGGGCTTTCCAAATACGGTCACGAGTTGTGCTAGAAGTCCAGCTCTCAGGCCCTTTGAGTTGGACTGAAGTTACTCACCCACCTGGAGATTCCCTTCCAGCCTAATGAGCTGTACCCCAGGCTCCTTATGTTCTTCCCCCTTGCGGCTCTCCACTGGAGAGCAAGAAGCTCTTGCTTCTGCTTGGTAGCTTGGCAAGGAGCTACCAAGAGAAAGGGGATTTCAGATTGTTTCTTCCTAGGAGGCTCCTTGACCCCATGCACATTTTTAATACTTCCTCCCAATGACCAGGCAAAATAATTTTGAAAAAGAAAAACAAAGTTGGAGGATTTGCACTATCTGATTTTACACTTAATGTAACACTACGAGGAACATGGTGGTGTGATTATGGCATAAGGATGGCTACATAGATCAATGAAACAGAAGAGAAAGTCCCAAAATAGATTAATATCTATACAGAAATTGATTTTTTGACACAAGTCCAAAAATAATTCAGTGTGTGCAACTTGCAAGAACTCGCAGCTTATTATAAATGGGCTTATAATAAACCTGTTCTCCAAATATTGTGGATCTACGTTCTGTTCACAGATTGCTTCTTCTGATCATGGGGGTGCACAGAGAGAAGTGGGCAGCATTATACCTGCTTCTGCAGTGCCATGAGCCCCTCCCCTTCTCTGAAGCATTTTCAGGTGATTTAAAGGGCCAGCACCCTCCCTTGTTTCAATTTTTCCCTTTTCCCCCCCTCATTTGGAAGGCAGGTACTAAAAACTAGGAAATTAAAAAGCAACTACATATACGGAGAAATTAGAGTCACTAACTATTCCTAGGGAAAAGCAAAGATTCAGAATAAAAACCTAAGAAGACCTTACCTATATATCTCCAGCTGAGCCCCAGCATGGAGATGGTCTCCAACAGTTGGAAAGGAAAACAAAAACAAAAACCAGCAAACCCTGGGGAAAGGGAAAATCAGATTTCCAGAGTTACTGCGTTATTAGATTCAGATGTTCAGTTTTCAGCAACAACAACAATAAGTGAAACCGCAGGCATACAAAGAAATAGGGAAGCAGGACCCACCCACAGGGAAACACGCCAACAGAGACTGTCCCCAAGGAGAGCTGGATGGAAATCCACGGAGAGCTTAGAACAACTCCTAAAGATGCCAGAGAGCTGCAAGACGCTACAACGGTGCAAAAGAGGACACTGTCTGAACAAGATGATATAGCCATAGACTGAAACCTACAAATAAGCCACAAAGAAATTCCAGAGCTGAGAAGTACAATATACAAAAATTTAAAACAGAGGCACTCAATGGCGGGACTGAGTTGGCAGAGAAAAAAGAATCAGTGAACTCGAAGACAGGCTGATTGAAACTACCGAGTCTAATGAACAGAAGAAAAAGGCTGAAGAAAAGTCGAGGGAGCCCCAGCGCCCGTGGGGTATCATCAGCCTGAGCAACAAATGTGCGGTGGGAGTCCCACACCGAGAAGAGAAAGAAAAGGGAAGGGAGAGTATTTGAAGACGCACGGGAGAAAAGTTATCAGATTTGAGGAAACACACGATTATAAACATCCAGGGAGCTCAACAGACTTCATGTAGGATGGGCTCAGACATACCCGCGTTGAGATATCCTGTAATCAAAGGGTGGAAAGACAGAGAGAATCTTTAAAGTAGCAAGAAAAGTGACTTGTCAGGTACAAGGCATCATCAATCAGATTATCGGGATATTTCTTAGCAGAAGCTTTGAAGTATATCAGAAGGCAGTAGCTGATATATTTAAAGTGCTAAAAAATTGTCAACCAAGATTCCTAAAGGGAATTCTGTAGGTTGAAATGAAAGGAGAGTAGCTCAAAACTGTATAAAGAAATAAGTAGCCCAGTAAAAGGAAATAAAGGGACAATTATGAAAGTTGTTAATAGTGTTATTGTAACTTTCTATTGTAACTCCACATTTTGCTTTCTCTATTATTTAAGAGATGAATGCATTTAAAAAATTATGAATATATGTTTTTGGATACACAGTGTACAAAGATGTACATCAAAATTGAAAAAGGCTAAGTACAAGCTATAAATTAGCAGAGTTTGTGTATGTTACTGAAGTTAATCTAGTATAAATTCAATTAGAATGATATAATTTCATGAAGTTAAATGTAGTCCCTGTGAAAACAACAAAAAATACTTACAATATACACAAAAGGAAATGAGAAGGGAATTAAAACATTTCACTACAATAAATAAACTAAACACAAAGGAAGGCAGTAAGAGAGGAAATGAGGGACAAAAATGCTACCCCCCCCCAACACACAAACAACAAAATAGCAATAGCAAGTACCTCCCTATCAGTAATTACTTTAATTGTAAATTGACTAAACTCATCAGTCAAAAGACATAGATTGGCTGAATATATTTTTTTAAAAAACTCTATGTTTTCTATAATAAACTTGCCTTAGATCTAAGGACACATCCAGCCAAGTTAAAGGTGAAAGGACAGAAAAAAATGTCATGCAAATAGTAACTGAAACAGAGGAGAAGGACTAAATAGATGCTGAATCAAAAGACAGGTGACAAGGAAGGGCCTATATTAATAAAACGTTCAATGCAGCAAGAAGATACAACAATTATAGACTCTTACACACATAACAACAGACTATCAAAATAAGTAAAGCAAAAATTGACAGAATTAAAGCCAGGAATAGGTAGTTCTACAATAGTAGAGAAGTTAACTATTGTTCAGTGGGAACAGAGTTTCAGTTTGCAAGCTAAAAATAGTTCTGGAGATGGATGATGGTTAACAACTATATAAATGTAATTATGTAACATATACACGTAACTATATAACTATGTACACATATTATAGAACTATATATATATATATATAAACTATATAACAACTATATAAATGTAATTAATGCCAGCGGAAATGCACACTTAAAAATGGTAAGGATGGCAACTCTTATGTTATATGCACTTTTCCACTGTTAAGAAATTGCAAATAAAAGGCCGGACAGGGGGTGCATGGGAGCAGATTACCAAAATGGCAAGGGGAAAATCCCAGGAAAATGAATGGTCAAGAACCACTTCTTGGATTATGTGCTAGAAGTTATCATTTCCTGCGTCAGTGGGTAATCTCCAGACAGCTTTAAGCATGAGAGGGATGGGACTGATCCTGACAAGGAAGAGAGTAGGACCTTTCCAGTCCTTTGGGAAAACCCCACCCAGACTTGCAATGAATTCTCCACAGGGCTTGTCCCTCCTCTGGATGCTCGCAGAGGCTGCAGTGAGACCTTGGGAAGCATGTAGACTTCCTCAGCAAATGATCAAGGAATCTCCTCTTCCCTGGAGATAAAGCCTCTTGTGAATATCACCAGACAACCTCACGGCTTCAGAGAATACGATCTGAGCTACTGCCCACCCAAAGGGAATGCTGGTGTGTATGTGTTCCTGTGTATTCCCTCTTGCAAATTTTTCTTGCATGTTGTTTCTAGAATGCAGTTCACATTTATGGCAAACGAATAGTTTGAGGGCTTCCCAGGTGGCACTAGTGGTAAAGAACCTGCCTCTCAATGCAGGAGACTTAAGAGACACAGGTTCAATCCTTGGGTTGAGAAGATTCCCTGAAGGAGGAAATGGCAACCCACTCCAGTTTTCTTGCCTAGAGAATCCCATGGACAAAGGAGCCTGGCGGACTACAGTTGACAGGGTTGCAAAGAATCTGAATGACTGAAGCAACTTAGCACGCATGAAGCACACTGTGTTAAAATATCAAATAACTTCAAAATGCCAATGAAGTAGAACAGTTCTTTAATAAGGCATTTCAAACGTAATGTGTCTGAAACTAAACTTCTGATTTTTCTCCCCAGAAATACTGTCAATTCAGTTCAGTCACTCAGTCGTGTTCAACTCTTTGTGACCCCGTGGACTGCAGCACGCCAGGCCTCCCTGTCTACTCCCGGAGTTTACATCGCGTTGGTGATGCCATCCAACCATCTCATCCTCTGTCGTCCTCTTCTCCTCCTGCCTTCAATCTTTCCCAGCATCAGGGTCTTTTCTAATGAGTCAGTTCTTCCCATCAAGTGGCCAAAGTGTTGGAGTTTCATCATCAGTCCTTCCAATGAATATTCAGGACTGATTTCCTTTAGGATGGACTGGTTGGATCTCTTTGCAGTCCAAGGAACTCTCAAGAGTCTTCTCCAACACCACAGTTCAAAAGCATCAGTTCTTCGGCGCTCAGCTTTCTTTATTGTCCAACTCTCACATCCATACATGACTACTGGAAAAAGCATAGCCTTGACTAGACAGACCTTTGTTGGCAAAGTAATGTCTCTGCTTTTTAATATGCTGTCTAGGTTGGGCATAACTTTTCTTCCAAGGAACAAGTGTCTTTTAATTTCATGGCTGCAGTCACCATCTGCAGTGATTTTGGAGCCCCCCAAAATAAAGTCCCTTACTGTTTCCATTGTTTCCCCATCTATTTGCAATGAAGTGATGGGGCCAGATGCCATGATCTTAGTTTTCTGAATGCCCCACCTCAGTAACAATTCCAAAAATCCTTGCAGTCATTTCCTACTCCTTTTGTCCTCTGACACCTGTTGTGTGAGCCACTAGAAATTGCCATCCATTTGCTGTGCCTCCCAAACACATACGGAACATGACCTATGTCCTCCACCTCCTCTGCTGCCTCAATGGTTCAAGCCACTCTTGTCTTTTCCTTGAAAACATTTCTGCCCCTGCCCAGGTGGCCTCCTTAAGTCCTCTTGAGTTATCCTACAGCCCATTCTGCATGCAGCAGCCGAAGAGACTGTTAAAAAATGTAAAGCAGATGAGTTACGATGCCAATTTCTTCTGTTCGCAGGAAATAAGATCCAAACACCATAAAGCATACAAGGCCCACAGGATATGGCCCATAGCTACCTTTCCAAATTAATCTCTTGCATGTCTCTCTGTTCTTACAGTCAGACATGCTAGCCTTCTTGCTCTTCTCCAAATATGCTATATTCACCACCATCTCAGGTCTATGCCTCTCTATCAGGAAGGTTTTCTTCCAGGTCTTTCTTGGGCTCATTCCCATATTCCTGCAAGTTCAAGTGCTACCCTTTCAAAGAGGTCTTTCCTGACTACCGTATTTAAAATAACATACACTGTCCTCCACCATTGTTTCCTTACTCTGCTTCTTCATTGTACTCATCATTATCTGAAATTATCTACTTGTCCACGTGCCTGTCTGTTTTTTAAACTAGATGGTAAAACCTGTAAGGGCAGAGATTCTGACTATCTGATCCACTGATGTATATCCTGATGTATATTCACTACTGCAAGCATGGTGAGAAAACACATATTTTTAAATGAATAAATGAATGCTTTGTGTCCCTTCCTAATTTCCAGTTCTACTTACAAGGGACAACAGCTTTTAATTATTAATATTTTAACTATTTATTTTGATAGTTGCCTCTATATTCCAGTCTTCTATGTCTTCAATTATTTGTTATAAAGATTAGTTATTTATCACCTATTAAGCTAGATGAAGATTAGCTCATTGACACTTTCACCCTCACATTTTCTTTCTCCATCACCCAAATACATCTCCATCACTATCTTTTGATGGAAAGTAACATTATTATGACTGTATTAAATCTTCTTGCCTCAGTGCCACCTTAGTATACTATGACTATTTTTTGTACAGCTTTATATTGTTCCTTTAGTTTCTAAGTATCATTATTTTCTGCTTGCAATTTGTTATAAGCAATAAGTCAAAAAATTTTAAAGTTTCATCACATTAAGTATTCTAATAAGCCCCTGATTTTCAAGGAACCCACATTTTTATGGTCCCCCTCTTCCTTTTCCTCTCTAGACTGTTCCTTTTCTAGCCCTTTACACAAATGACCTTCTGGAATTTCCCAGAATTTCTTTCCTGGGTTCGACCCATTGTTTTCTAAATACCATGTCTTATTTATTGAGGGTTTGTGCGTTGGGTTCTGAATCCCTTAGAAAATATTGGTTTCCTACTCTCTCCTGAATCTTATGGCAAATTTAGCCATGTAGGGGACATAATTTGTATTAACTATAATGATACCTTTCAGTTAGAACTGATTTAAAACAACTTTGGGCTTCTCTGGTGGCTCAGCGGTAAAGAATCCGCTGGACAACGCAGGAGACATGGGTTCAATCCCAGGGTCAGGAAGATCCCCTGAAGAAGGAAAAGGCAATCCACTCCAGTATTCTTACCTGGGAAATCCTATGGCCTGAAGGACCTGGCGGGCTACAGTCCATGGGGGTCGACAAAGACTTAGCAACTAAACAACAAGAAAACAACTTTATAAAAACAAGTATACTTGATCCTCATTTTATAGAGAAGTATACTGAGGTTAAAACTTAAGTAACTTGCCCCAAGTCTCACATATAGGAAGTAGCAGAGCGGGAGTTTGACTTTATAGCCCCAAAGTCTGATGAGCTACCTTCTCCTGAGAAGACCACAACCAGACTACTGTCCTGAACTCTTGTGTTATTGGCACGACACATCATCCTTACCACATCCAGACGTTGTTGAAATGAATGCTGTTATCAAACATTGACTCTCACAGTTAATAAAGAATTAGACTTCCTCCAATAACTACAGAGAGCAAAACTTGGATCGGTGAGAAAAAGTCACAAGGAGATAGGTATTAGCTCAAAATAAGGAGAGGATGTCTAACCATCTGAGCTGTTCCAGGCTGAGTCACTTTGTAAGATAGTGAGCTTTCCACCCCTGGAGATACACAAGAAGAATCTTCCAGGTAAAGGTGATTGTAAAATCAACTTCTTTGTTTTATAAGCTGATGACCCAAGGAGGGGAAAGGAACCATCAGGCTGAACTCCTGCCATGGCCAGGCACAGGGCTTTGCATACAGGAACTCATTTAAAAATGTACATCTTATTCATTTAACCAGTAAGGTAACTAAGCTCAGAAAAATCAAGTTGTTAACCCAAGGTCACACAGTTCATGTGTAATTTTGAATCCAAATCTATCTGACTTCAAATCCTTTAAGGTGATTCATAATCCTTTCAACCTATCAGCACCAAGACTTCCTTTGAGGCTCCTCTTACCTTCACAGACTTCTTCAAAAGATCCTATCTACTCAATTAACTGCCTCTATGGAGCAACAGTGGTTAATCAAAGGTTTATGAGCCTGTCAATCAGAAGGAAAGTGCTGCTAGAACTCCATGCCAAAGCAAAGGCACATGCCACTTGTGATAACCTGTTCAGTCTCATAATTGATGTATGGTAATTTTAAAAACAGCTCACGAACTTTTGTGACTATCTTCCAAGGTCCTTCCTGAATTAACAACCTAAAAGTTAAATTAATTTATACAGTCTTATTGATGTTATCATTTAGGGAGAAGCATTATTTTTGACTGAACATTTTTCATTCTTGTGCAGTAAGCTCTTTTTTCTCTGCCTCCCCTCTTCCTAATACAACTCAAATATTGAACTTCACTCAAGATGCAATTGAAGTTTAAACTCTCCCTGACATTTTCTGCCTTGGGATTCCCACAACACTTTCATTAGAACAACCAACCATCTTGAACGACCCTCTAGCAATATACTATGTCTTGCTTTCCCTAAAAAGCCCAGTGTTATAGGCTCCTGTGAGAAAGTTCCAAACCTCTACCTTGGTGCAATGCATTAATCAAGATCCTCTCATTTGCAAGTGATAGAAACCAGCTCAGCTTGGCTTAAGTAGAAAAGGAAATGTGTGGGCTTAACTAGCAGAAAAGTCACTGTGTAGTCAGGCATCAGACATGGGTCAGTCCGAAAGATGAAACGTTTCCATCAGGACTTGATGTCTCTCTCCACCAGGGTAACCAGGAGTCCTAGTCTGCGAGAATGGGGAGGATGAGGGGCTTCCCATCATGGGAGACTTTTGGTGCTAGAGTCTCAGGCAAACCAGAACAAGTTAGCACTCAAGCCTTAGAGTATCTTTACAACTAAATATTCAAGTGGGAAAAGAATGTCTCTTTCACAATAGTTTCATCACAATCTCAGGATTGTATCTCACTGGGCTGGCCTGGATCCCAGGGCAATTCCTGAGCCAGTTCCCATGGCCAAGGGAAACGCGAGGCTCTGACTGACTAGGCATGGGGCACACAACCTTTCCGGGGCTGAGTTTTATAACCACACCAAAATCAACAAACTGTGTTTCAAATAGAGGTGGGTCCCCAGAGGGAAATCAAACTGCCATCATCAGAAGAAAAAAGGATAGACGGTGGGCAGGCAAAAACAATATCCACAAGAAGTGATGTGGCAGAAAGAGCACCAGTCTTGGTGTCACACAGATTTGAGTTCAAATCTCAAATCTATCATTTTCTGGAGGGACCCTGCTGAGCTGCCAGAGTTAATGGGAAGCTCTTAGGACTGTGAGAATTAAAGGCATTAGCTGTTGAAGGTAACTGACAAGGAACTTTGCCAACTGGGAAACTTGGTCAAGGTTCTGCTCACCATATTTACCTAGAAATAAACAGTTTTAACCAGGTGTTCCCAGTGGCAAAACCCAATGGCACCTTTTATAATATGTAATGGGAAACGTTTCTTTTGCTGTCTTAAAGCAAGGATGATTCTGGAGTTATTTTGAAAGCATTAGCATTCAACACTCTACTTACCCTGAGATCCTGGAATTAAAACAGAATCTCATTTTTTTAAAAAAGTCTAAATACATGAGATAGGATATGGAAACATTGATTTTGATGAAAAGTGGTTTACTTTCCCTAGAATGCTTAATTAGACCAGTCCTCTAAAGATTTTAAACTAGCCCTTTACACAAGATGTTCAACTCCCAAATCTGAGAAAGGTGTCTAGAGATAGCCTCATGAAAACTTTGCAAGAGTTTGGAAAGGATGGAGATTAAATACCAATTCCTTCTATAGTCCACTTTGTACTTGAGACAAGTTCTTATTGAGAAGAAAGGTATAAGAAAAGTTTTATCCCTCAGATACAGAGTTTTTAGAGGATCTTTGGACGTTTTCTGATCCAACCTTACTTCACCAATGTGATCGACATGAGTTTGAGTAGGCTCCAGAAGTTGGTGATGGACAGGGAAGCCTGGCATGCTGCAGTCCATGGGGTTGCAAAGAGTCAGACACGACTGAGCGACTGAACTGATACTTTACTGTTAGGGAAAACAAGGCCATATTTAGTTATAAGTTCTTCAAATGACTTACTCCCCAGTTTCCTCATATGCTGTTCCTTCTGTTTTAAATGTTCATGGACCTCTCCCTCATACCTCTATAAAATGTCTTGTTCCTACACAATTCATCTTAAGGCCACCTCCATGAGAATCTTTCCCTGATACCACCCACCCCAGCTTGAATGAGGTGGCCTATCATAGAGCACTCCAAGTCACAGTGTACAGTAATCATTGGTTTTACAGGCTCCCTTGGTCAATTGTCACCTACCACCCTCCCACCCTGATGTCCTCATGTGAAGCGTCAATGTATTATTCATTGCTGAATCTCTAGTATTTAACACAGGGCTTGGGGCACACCAAGCCTCAGTCCTTGTGTGTGCTTAGTCGTGAGCTTAGTCACTCAGTCGTGTCTGACTCTTTGCGACCCCGTGGACTATAGCCCGCCAGGCTCCTCTGTCCATGGGATTCTCCAGGCAAGAATACTGGAGTGGGTTGCCATGCCCTCCTCCAGGGGATCTTCCCAACCCAGGGATCAAACCCGCATTCTGGTGTCTGCATTGGCAGGCAAGTTCTTTACCACTGAGCAATCTGGGAAGTCCAGCTGAGCTTCCAGGGAAGTCCAAATATGGGATAGCAATACCAAGAATAGTGGGAAGTAGGTGCTATTTTTTATTATTGATGTTTTACAGATGAGGGAACAGAGAAAGAAAAGGCCAAGAAATTTTGCCCAAATCCCTACATTAGCATGAGGTAACTGGGGTTCTAACTAATGCTTTTTTATTTGCTAACTGTGTGTAGGGGACAGGAATAGGAAATGGAGGGTAGATGTCACCTACGGGGATGCCATGACATCAAAAATCTCCAAAAAACAACTTAATTCTTTTTTCAAATAACCAAACAAATTGGGAAAATACCGTGTAGACACGAAGATCCTTCATCTCAGAAATCACAATTGCCACCCGTTGACCACTGTGGGATCACTGTGTACAATGGTAGACATTTCACATACATTATCCTTTACAACAAGTTCCCAAGGCAAATATTATCCTCATTTTACATATGAGGAAACTGAAGCCCCAAGAGTTTAATCACTCACCCAAGGAGGCAAGTCAGTAGCAGACCCAGAATTTGAAGTCATATTTGATTGTTTCTATGACAACATGCCTTTTCATTGTCATTTATATATTAATCCTAGGTAATGTAGGCTTGCCAGTAGTCATGTATGAATGTGAGAGTTGGACTATAAAAAAAGCTGAGTGCCGAAGAATTGATGCTTTTGAACTGTGGTGTTGTAGAAGACTCTTGAGAGTCCCTTGGACTGCAAGAGGATCCAACCAGTCCATCCTAAAGGAGATCAGTCCTGAATATTCATTGGGAGGACTGATGCTGAAGCTGAAACTCCAATACTTTGGCCACCTGATGTGAAGAACTTAATCCTTGGCAAAGACCCTGATACTGGGAAAGATTGAAGCAGGGAGGAGAAGGGGGCGACAGCAGATGAGATGGTTGGATGGCATCACTGACTCAATGGGCATGAGTCCAAGTAGGCTCTGGGAGTTGGTGATGGACAGGGAAGCCTGGCGTGCTGCAGTCCATGGGGCTGCAAAGAGCTGGACACGACTGAGCGACTGAACTGAACTGAACTGAACTGCAGGCTTGCAGTTTGTTATATAAAGATGATAACACTAACTGAAACTTTGGGGAAGGGTGCGTGTTTATTGGTCACAGATCCAGAGTCATGCGCAATGGCAGCTCAGCAGAGACACAGTAAACTGCATTTCTCTTTTCTACCCTTTTGGGAAGTGGGGTTCTCTGCTGTGTTCCTCCTATTCTTGCATCACAGTTCCTGCTGGTCAGGTTTCACCTTTCATGCACTTTCAGTCTTGGTTTACCACTAAATGAGGCTCAAGGCTAGAGGCTAGATATGGGGACCGTCTGGGTCTTTCTCCATATTTATCTGTTTCTTCACTTCTTCCAGAGGGAAAGAAGGGCTTCCCTTGGACAGAAATAGGACCTTTTGCCTCCCTCCTCGAATGAAAGAAGAAACACTGCTTATCTCCTCAGTTCAGTTCAGTTCATTTCAGTCACTCAGTCATGTCTAACTCTTTGCGACCCCATGAATCTCAGCACACCAGGCCTCCCTGTCCATCACCAACTCCCATAGTTTACCCAAACCCATGTCTATTGAGTCAGTGATACCATCCAACGATCTCATCCTCTGTCATCCCCTTCTCCTCCTGCCCCCAATCCCTCCCAATGTCAGGGTCTTTTCCAATGAGTCAGCTCTTCACATCAGGTGGCCAAAGTACTGGAGTTTCAACTTCAGCATCAGTCCTTCCAATGAACATCCAGGACTGATCTCCTTTAGGATGGAATGGTTGGATCTCCTTGCTGTCCAAGGAACCCTCAAGAGTCTTCTCCAACACCATAGTTCAAAAGCATCAATTTTTCAGAGCTCAGCTTTCTTTTTAGTCCAACTCTCACATCCATACATGACCACTGGAAAAACCATAGCCTTGACTAGACGGACCTTTGTTGGCAAAGCAATGTCTCTGCTTTTTAATACACTATCTAGGTTGGTCATAACTTTCCTTCCAAAGAGTAAGTGCCTTTTAATTTCCTGGCTGCAGTCACCATCTGCAGTGATTTTGGAGCCCCCCAAAATAAAGTCTGTCACTGTTTTCACTGTTTCTCCATCTATTTGCCATGAAGTGATGGGACCGGATGCCATGATCTTAGTTTTCTGAATGTTGAGCTTTAAGCCAACTTTTTGACTCTCCTCTTTCACTTTCATCAAGAGGCTCTTTAGTTCCTCTTCACTTTCTGCCATAAGGGTGGTGTCATCTGCATATCTGAGGTGATTGATATTTCTCCCAGCAATCTTGATCCCAGCTTGTGCTTCCCGCAACCCATTGTTTCTCATGATGTACCCTGCATATAAGGTAAATAAGCAGGGCGACATTATACAGCCTTGAAGTACTCCTTTTCCTATTTGGAACCAGTCTGTTGTTCCGTGTCCAGTTCTAACTGTTGCTTCCTGACCTGCATACAGGTTTCTCAAGAGGCAGGTTAGGTGGTCTGCTATTCCCATCTCCTTCAGAATTTTCCACAGTTTATTGTGATCCACACAGTCGAAGGCTTTGGCATAGTCAATAAAGCAGAAATAGATGTTTTTCTGGAACTCTCTTGCTCTTTCGATGATCCAGAGGATGTTGGCAATTTCATCTCTGGTTCTTCTGCCTTTCCTAAAACCAGCTTGAACATCTGGAAGTTCACGTATTGCTCAAGCCTGGCTTGGAGAATTTTGAGCATTACTTTACTAGCGTGTGAGATGAGTGCATTTGTGCAGTAGTTTGAGCATTCTTTGGGACTGCCTTTCTTAGGGATTGGAATGAAAACTGACCTTTTCCAGTCCTGTGACTACTGCTGAGTTTTCCAAATTTGCTGGCATAGAGAGTGCAGCACTTTCACAGCATCATCTTTCAGGATTTGAAATAGCTCAACTGGAATTCCATCACATCCACTAGCTTTGTTTGTAGTGATGCTTTCTAAGGCCCACTTGACTTCGCATTCCAGGATGTCTGGCTCTAGGTGAGTGATCACACCACCGTGATTATCTGGATCATGAAGATCTTTTTTGTACAGTTCTTCTGCGTATTCTTGCCACCTCTTCTTAATATCTTATGCTTCTGTTAGGGCCATACCATTTCTGTCCTTTATTGAGCCCATTTTTGCATGAAATATTCCCTTGATATCTCTAATTTTTCTGAAGAGATCTCTAGTCTTTCCCATTCTGTTGTTTTCCTCTATTTCTTTGCATTGATCACTGAGGAAGGCTTTCTTATCTCTCCTGGCTATTCTTTGGAACTCTGCATTCAAATGGGAATATCTTTCCTTTTCTCCTTTGCTTTTCACTTCTCTTCATTTCACAGCTATTTGTAAGGCCTCCTCAGACAACCATTTTGCCTTTTTGCATTTCTTTTCCATGGGGATGGCCTTGATCCCTGTCTCCTGTACAATGTCACAAACCTCCGTCCATAGTTCATCAGGCTCTCTATCAGATCTAGTCCCTTAAATCTATTTCTCACTTCCACTGTATAGTCATAAGGGATTTGATTTAGCTCATACCTGAATGGTCTAGATGTTTCTCCCTACTTTTTTCAGTTTACGTCTGAATTTGGCAATAAGGAGTTCATGATCTGAGCCACAGTCAGCTCCCGGTCTTGTTTTTGCTGACTGTATAGAGTTTCTCCATCTTTGGCTGCAAGGAATATAATCAATCTGATTTCAGTGTTGACCATCTGGTGATGTCCATGTGTAGAGTCTTCTCTTGTGTTGTTGGAAGAGGGTGTTTGCTATGACCAGTGTGTTCTCTTGGCAAAACTCTATTAGCCTTTGCCTTGCTTCATTCCATACTCCAAGGCCAAATTTGCCTGTTTCTCCAGGTGTTTCTTGACTTCCTACTTTTGCATTCTAGTCCCCTATAATGAAAAGGACATTTTTGGGGGGTGTTAGTTCTAAAAGGTCTTGTAGGTCTTCATAGAACCATTCAACTTCAGTTTCTTCAGCATTACTGGTTGGGGCTTAGACTTGGATTACCGTGATATTGAATAGTTTGCCTTGGAAATGAACAGAGATCATTCTGTTATTTTTGAGATTGCATCCAAGTACTGCATTTCAGACTCTTTTGTTGACCATGATGGCTACTCCATTTCTTCTAAGGGATTCCTGCCCACAGTAGTAGATATAATGGTCATCTGAGTTAAATTCACCCATTCCAGTCCATTTTAGTTTGCTGATTCCTAGAATGTCGACAGTCACTCTTGCCATCTCCTGTTTGACCACTTCCAATTTGCCTTGATTAATGGACCTAACATTCCAGGTTCCTATGCAATATTGCTCTTTACAGCATCGGACCTTGCTTTCATCACCAGTCACATCTACAACTGGGTGTTGTTTTTGCTTTGGCTCCATCCCTTCATTCTTTCTGCAGTTATTTCTCCACTGATCTCCAGTAGCATATTGGGCACCTACCAACCTGATATCTCCTAAGAAGGAAGAAAGTGAAGCATTACTCTTATCTGGCTTTTGTCTGGTGCTTTTATCTGTTACAAGTAGTATATATATGAATGCCACACATATGGCAGGATTCCTTATGATCTCTGAGGATTTTTATAAACACATACTTGGAAGTCAGCTGGCCAGACTTTAAATCCCAGCTTTGTTCTTTACTAACTTACCATCTTATAAAATATAGGACACAATGCTTACACCACCGGGCTGTCACAAGAATTAGACACTCAGTCAGGCAGCTGGAAGTGTCAGCCTGTGGTGGAGATATGGAGTGAATGGCCAGCTGAAGAGCCCACCTTGCCTAGACTGTGAGAGGGGTTAAGAGAGCGTGTTAATGATGGGTGCAGAGCAATGTTATAGGACTCTTTACAGGAAGTGGTATGCAAACAAATTTGAAGGCTTGAAAAGACATTGTTAGTGTGAATTGTTCAGTTGTGTCTTACTCTTTGTGACCCCATGGACTGTACCCCACCAGGCTCTTCTATTCATGGACTTCTCCAGGCAAGAACACTGGAGTGGGTTGCCATTCCCTTCTCCAGAGGCTCTTCCCAACCCAGGGACAGAACCTGGGTCTCCTGCTTTGCAGGTGGATTCTTTGTAGTCCGAGTGACCAGGGAAGGCTGTTAAGGTGTCATTTTTAGTCTTTGTGGTGTGAGGGGCAGAGAGGCAACTTAGGCTCATAGGAGAAACTAGAGACATCCCAATTCCTTCTCTGGTTTACTCTGAGAATCTATTTTCCTACTATTTTCTTACCTGTCTCCTGGACTATCACATCATAGACTCTCAGGACAGGTTCAGATGGCTCAAACATCAGTCCTACCAGGCCTTGCCTAGCAGTCTTGGGAAAAACCCTCCAATATGTCTGAGTTCAATTTACTCACCTGTACAGGTTGAAAACACTTACCTTGGAGCATAATTAAAAGATAAGAAATGCTGTTCATAAAGCACAGTTTTATGTAGGCCTGGAAAGCAGGAGATACCCCATCCACAAAATGATTTTTCACTAGCCAGGAGCATGCTAGCAGCTACTGAAAGAACCATATGGACAAGTCAAAATGAATTAATTAAATTGAGTATAAATTGAATCCCTTCCAATTTGTCCTCACTTGAGCAATAGTCATAAATATTTTTGTAGAGTCTCGCATTTTTCAAAGTTCCAGTCTGTAGTTCTCTGAACAAAAGCCCTTCAAAGTAGCTGAAGTGGGTTTAGTTGGGATATTTAAAACTAATATTTAAACATTTTGGACACAGTAAGTAGTTCTCCGGAGGGATTTTAGCAGGGTCTATCCCTACTATTCACAATTATGAAAGTATCCTACATTTCAGAACTACACGGCTTTAAGACCTTCTCATCTTTGCTCATGTAGTTCCTTCTGCTTAGAGTTTCTTTCTCCTTTCTTCTTTTTCCATCTACTTCCCACTGCCTTTCTTTCCCCTCATGCCACAGTGAACAGAATTGAACAGTAGACCCTAACTCTACCCCTTGCTAGCTATAGTATCTTGTGCAGACTTCTGGGTCTTTTCCAACTTGATTTCCTCATTTGTAGAATGAAAGCAATAATAATAATAGTGCCTGCTTCCCATTATTCTTGGTATTGCTGTTATCTCGTCATTTCGGACTCAACTAGAAGGTTTTCCTCACTGTTCTCTTCCAGCAGCTTAAGTCCAGGGCTGTGTGCCTTTTTCAGTACTCTCCTGACCCCCAGACTTGTCTCTGATGTGGTGTGAATTAGACCCTTTAATTCACCAATTCCACTTTCAGGAATCTAGTTTAGTGACCCACAATCTGAAATGAACTCAGCACTTACACATAAAGATGTCCGCTAGAGCACTTTTTACTTTAAGAATATTTGCAATAGGCTAAATGCCCAGCTGAAGGCCATGGTCGCTGACAAGGCCAATTACGGGTGTTGTGTTTTCTTCATCCACCAAGATCCAGATCATGTCTGAATCTTCTTTAGCCCCAGTGACTCAAAAAGAGCCTCAAACAAAGTGACTACTCACCAAATATTTCCATTTGTGTATTCAAGAAGTGTTGTAACATCTATGGTGAAGCAGTAACTACCGCACTACTTGCTTTATGGTTATTATTGTATTTAATCTTCCAGATACTCCTTGTGGTAGGTGCTGTTTTTACCCAGATTTAAAATGGAGGGAACTGAAGCTTGAAAGGTGAAGTCAAGCCTAAGTTTGCTGGACTTGACTAGGCAAGTACTAACCACTTGATGAATCAATGAATGGTCTCTGATACGATAATTGCCCACCAACACAGTAAATGCAACTATGACATTCTTGAATGAAATCTCTTAATGTTCAGTTCAGTTGCTACTTTGAAAGGTCAGAGTCTAGAACTATTATTAGTTCAATTTTATAAATGTGACTCGCTTATCTGAGTTACAGAACCGATGAATGGCTGATTTCTAATAGGAATCATGTCACCTGGTCTTTTGTCCATGGCCTACCGATACTCTTAGTCCCAACTGGAGGCAGATGGCTGCAATGCAGAAACTGATTAAGGACTGGTCTTAGAAGAAAACATTGACCAAGAAGAATAGCATGCCACTGCTTGGGGAAAAAAGATCTTTGTGGAAGGTCTTTGTCAAAGAGAAGTCCATTTTCATAATCTTGTTCCACGGTATTGTCACAAAGAATGAGCAACTCAACACTACCCAAGACTCTGAGCTCAGTTATCAGGTACTGCTGTGCTGTGCTTAGTCGCTCAGTCGTGTCTGACTCTGTGCGACCCCACGGACTGTAGCCTGCCAGACTCCTCTGTCCACGGGATTCTCCAGGCAAGAGTACTGGAGTGGGTTGCCATGCCTCCTCCAGGGGATCTTCCCAATCCAGGGATCAAACTCGGGTCTCCCACACTGCAGGTGACCTTTACTGTCTGAGCCACCAGGGAATCTGTTCTTATGCTTAACTCATCCAAAATCCTTCTTTTTTATTTTTTTCCATTTATTTTTATTAGTTGGAGGCTAATTACTTTACAATATTGTAGTGGGTTTTGTCATACATTGACATGAATCAGCCATGGAGTTACATGTGTTCCCCATCCCGATCCCCCCTCCCACCTCCCTCTCCACCCGATCCCTCTGGGTCTTCCCAGTGCACCAGCACCGAGCACTTGTCTCATGCATCCAACCTGGGCTGGTGATCTGTTTCACCATAGATAATATACATGTTTCGATGCTGTTCTCTCTAAACATCCCACCCTCGCCTTCTCCCACAGAGTCCAAAAATCTGTTCTGTACATCTGTGTCTTTTTTTCTGTTTTGCATATAGGGTTGTCGTTACCATCTTTCTAAATTCCATATATATGTGTTAGTATACTGTATTGGTCTTTATCCTTCAGGCTTACTTCACTCTGTATAATGGGCTCCAGTTTCATCCATCTCATTAGAACTGATTCAAATGAATTCTTTTTAATAGCTGAGTAATATTCCATGGTGTATATGTACCACAGCTTCCTTATCCATTCGTTTGCTGATGGGCATCTAGGTTACTTCCATGTCCTGGCTATTATAAACAGTGCTGCGATGAATATTGGGGTGCACGTGTCTCTTTCAGATCTGGTTTCCTCGGTGTGTATGCCCAGAAGTGGGATTGCTGGGTCATATGGCAGTTCTATTTCCAGTTTTTTAAGAAATCTCCACACTGTTCTCCATAGTGGCTATACTTGTTTGCATTCCCACCAACAGTGTAAGAGGGTTCCCTTTTGTCCACACCTTCTCCAGCATTTATTGCTTGTAGACTTTTGGATAGCAGCCATCCTGACTGGTGTGTAATGGTACCTCATTGTGGTTTTGATTTGCATTTCTCTGATAATGAGTGATGTTGAGCATCTTTTCATGTGTTTGTTAGCCATGTGTATGTCTTCTTTGGAGAAATGTCTGTTTAGTTCTTTGGCCCATTTTTTGATTGGGTCATTTATTTTTCTGGAATTGAGCTTCAGGAGTTGCTTGTATATTTTTGAGATTAAAACATTACCAGCAGCTCTATGCCAATAAAATGGACAACTTGGAAGAAATGGACAAATTCTTAGAAAAGTATAACTTTCCAAAACTGAACCAGAAAGAAACAGAAGATCTTAACAGAGCCATCACAAGCAAGGAAATCAAAACTGTAATTAGATATCTTCCAGCAAACAAAAGCCCAGGATCAGATGGCTTCACAGCTGAATTCTACCAAAAATTTAGAGAAGAGCTAACACCTATCTTACTCAAACTCTTCCAGAAAATTGCAGAAGAAGCTAAACTTCCAAACTCATTCTATGAGGCCACTATCACCCTAATTCCAAAACCACACAAAGATGCCACAAAAAAAGAAAACTACAGGCCAATATCACTGATGAACATAGATGCAAAAATCCTTAACAAAATTCTAGCAAACAGAATCCAACAACATATTAAAAAAAATCATACATCATGATCAAGTGGGCTTTATCCCAGGGGTGCAAGGATTCTTTAATATCTGCAAATCAATCAATGTAATACACCAAATCCTTCCTATGGTCTGTGAAACATGAAACATGACTGATACTCACAAGAAAGCCTGCTCTTGCTGCACTTTTTTAGGTATACTGTCTTGGCTGCCTAAATATTGCAATACTTTTTGCCTCATTTCCCAGTGATCATGACCTGGTTTTTCTGGATATAATTTCTAGAAATGTCTGCTTCATGGTACAGTGAGGGTCTAAAATGTCTTCAGCTAATTCTATCCAAGAAAAGCCAAGTTGAGAGTTAAAGTAAGCACTCCCGTAATAATAGTCATAGTAGAACAAGGTTAATAAGTAGTTCAAATTAGCTGAAAAATCTATTTTTCCAAATTCCTCAAGAAATTGTTAGATTCTCCTCTTCACTTGGAGATGTATAAATGCAGTCTAGAATGGATCAGAATCTTTAAAACAGAGAATCTTAAATGGCTGTTGCCTCAAAGTCACTATTTAGCAGTGCTGTTCAGGAAGGAAGATAAAGATGAAGTTGTCATGGAAACCTCTGTAACACCTGGGTAGCACCTTTGCCTCATACAGCTGTATTTTAAAGAAACACAGACATAAACTGATGCTCTTATTCATTTCCTAGGGCCAGCTACGACTTCCTGATGTACAGTGTCAGGACATTTACTGTTGTGCATCAATCTTTTTGTAAGGAAGCAGTTAGAGAACAATACAGCCTCTCAAAGACCAAATGCATTTTCATCCTACCCCAAATGTTCGCTGTATTCCCAACCTGAGAAAATCTATTTCTTGCTCCACAACTGTTTCTATTTCTGGCATAATATAGGAGAGACTTGTCCCCTAAGTTCAATCTTTGCAGCTTGCAAAGAGAGTTGTATGGGAAACAGGTGACAAGTTTAAATATATGGGCAGTCAAGTCTGTAAGTGTGAGCTGCACAGACAAGACACATCCAGAAGGATTGCCTATTGGAAATTCGACTGTGACTCTTAACTTGACCGTTATTTGGTTAGATATCTGTCTTCTCTGTCAGCATCGTCATCAGCTACACTTATTACCTATGAAAATACCTACATCACCAGGTGAGTGTGAGAATTTCATTAGATCATTGGAGGAGAAGTCTTTTTGTAAACTGCAGACAGGGTAGAGTGAACTGTCATTTTCTGGATGCCTATTACATCTACGCACACAAGCAACTAAATATTTTTAAGTGTAAAGTACAAAGAGAACATGCATCTGAGATGAGGCTGTTCAGGTCAGCAGGATGAGGTCACACAGGACCTTGAATATCAAACTAAGAGGGTAGATTTCATAATACATGTAACTGAAAGCCTAATGATAGATTTTGAGCAACAGAGCCACACAATTGAAACTGGGCCTTAGAAGAGTCTTTTGTGGATAATGAGGGTAGATGGAGACAGAAGGACTGGAGTGAGAACAGCAAAGAAGTTATCACAGTAATCAAGAGAGAGATGGGGAGGCCTGAAAAAGAACAGTGTAAGTAGAGAAAGCATCTTCATTTATGCCTATGTGAGCAAGATGGGGTGATGTGGTCAGGATAATGGTCCAGGAGATGAGTTA